>NC_052311.1:12214114-12349114 GCF_016432855.1 Salvelinus namaycush | reverse complement strand
TACATTTCCAGCAGGGGGCACGAAGAGATGTAACCTCAATATGTAATAATATCTAGAATGCACATATGTATCTACTATGTAAAGTGCACTGTAAGCTTTATCGCAAATGAGATACTAGTTCAGCTCACATTTACTGGCTAGATGCCAACCAGGAGGAAATGTCAATGTTTGATTCCAAATGGTTCCAGTTAGTCGCACTGATAAAACAAAGAATTGGATGGGTTCATCGGCTTAGATGCCATGTTTGGTTTGCGCCAACCTACGGTATTAATGGCTGGTAAATACCCATGAATCACGCAGTTTTTGTCGACGGTGATTTCTAATACATGAAGGGAAGTAACATCAAAGACAGCACAGACTGGGACTACACTTCCATGCCAATCCATTTTGTTTTTCTCTCCACAGAAGATGTGATTACACACCACTCTGATGTGGTTAATGGATATCCAAGGGTCACATCCAATGGGGTTCATTTCATCCCTGTTCATCCCTCAAAGAACAATTTTTATTTTTCTTTCACACCACTACAGGATTTATATCTTTTCATGTTTGCGGTTTAGAAATTCTTACACACATAAATCTATAAAAAAGACAAAAAGAAAACAGGACCAATATCTCAGTGTACGGCAGTTAAAAAACAAATTGCATGAATATCTTAAAAGGGGTTTCTATCACGGTGAACTCGAGGTCTCATTAAAACCTTCCTCTATGAAAGGTTTTCAGAGAGAGTGATAGAGAGAGAAAAAAGGAACTCTTTTAAAATGGCATCCATCACCAACCTTGCAGGACTGCAAAAGTCAGTATTATCCCATAGGAGAACCGTCAAGACAGCTCTGTCCGCCCTAATTGCAGAAACCATTAGCGTTCTTGCATTTCCCCATTATGACAACACCACCAGTAATAGCCACATATATGAATTGTACCTTCTTGTGTTCCTGTCTTTGTGGATCTTCTGCCTTGCAGTAGACAGGTAGATAGTGAATTGTAGGCAACATAACAAAGGCTAAGGACAAAGACAGTGATGCAAAAAGATTGGGAGTGAAAGAAGCATAATAAGATACATAATAATAATGTTTTTTATCATTGTGGGTTTAGGCCTTGCACACCATCCCCAGAGGGAGATTGTCATTTCACATTTTAGCTCTAGATGGTGAGCTTCAAAGATTGGATCACATCCTGACATGTTGTTTGCCTTAACTGAATCCATATAATAGTTTCCTTAGGGACCGCCAAGAGAGAGCCAGTCAGAGCAACCTGACGTAGGGTACAGTATGGGGAATATATTTGGGCCCTATTCCTTGTGTCTCCATCAGAATGATCTAGCCCACACCAACATTAAGCCAGTTCATTCTTGTGGCAATAGGCCCCACTATAGTATATGCATTGGTTGAAGCTCAATGTTAAATTCTACCATTATATCTAAGGCAATATGAAACCAATATCCATGAAAATTCGCAAATCAGATTTTTATGTCATTCTATCATCAGTAATAACTTCTCAGACGACAACTGATCTGACATCATATTCTATAAGTACCAACGGATACTTTCAACTGGTTGGATTACCCAAAGATTGTTGTTTTCCCCACACTTTTGATGTTACAATACTCTCCCTATGTTAACAAAAGGGCTTTCCAAGAGTCCAATCTGTAGAGTAGAGAGGGAAAAGGGGGAAGGTATTTATGGGTGTCATAAACCTCACCAACAGGGCAACGTCATGACAGTGACAATTAGACTTGTTTCAGAGGGAAGCACACCATACCAAAGTGAACCTTGGTGCCCTCTTTTGGACTTGTAAAAGGGGGTCTTTATTATGCAAAACTGTTCCGGCTAGCTGAGCTACAGCTAATACTAGTTTCCAGAGAATGTGTGTTCATTTATTCCTTGAGACAGGGATAATAGGTTGAGAATCACTAACCTATATTGACAGAACATAGCCCATTCCTCTGTAGAGACTCTAGTGACATTATTGCAGTACACACACTGACATGAATTATTATTGATTGCCCTTTTCATCCTAAATTAGGTGAGTGCAGCAAAAACAACATAATGTTGGTGGTGACCAGTGAGAAGGGGAGTGAAGATGAGGCTTTAATGAGCTAGCATGAATGAAACTGGCAGCAGAATCTTCTGTAAGTCATCCCTCTGGTGAGGGTTTTTGATGGATAGGGGGTGAGAAAAAGTAGGTATGGGGAGCAAGGGCCTGTGCCAAGTGTAGGATTGGTGTATGCAGACCCTATCTATTCTCCATCACCCCTTGATTCAGAACAAATAATTGTCATCAGTTAGTGAAGCTAATTGAGTTTGTGAATATTCATGAGCATTGCTCAGGCTCATTAGCTGAGTTAGCAAATCAGCTGTGTACTTGTCATGAATAATTATGACGTCAGTGTCAAACGCACACCATTGAGTATTTGTCTACAATAAGCTAGTACTATCATATATGATAAAAGACAACAAATATGATCATCTGTTTTATCATCATCAATAACAACCTTATTATTGTCATGTCACTGTCATTGTGGTTGTTGAGTTGCAGTAATCTTCTCCATATGGAGGAAAACATGCTTCAAGACATTGTTCTTTGTGCTGTGGGAGAGAATTGAACTTCGGGCACGCACACGCACCCGCGTCCCCATCTACACACACACACAAACGTGGGCGCACAAACATGCGCACACGCACACACAAGCACGCACGCACACAATTAGAGAGGAATCCCTATGCTGCAGGGGACCAGATCCTTTGGGTATTCTTAAGGGGTTTAAGCTCTTTAAGAGGCCAATCCTACCTATCAGTGAAGGGGATGATCCTTCCTCGAGCATAGAAGGCACCCCCCCCCCCCCGATTTCTGTAGCCAGTGATCTGGCTAGGTGCAAACTGCCAAGTAGAGTGAACACAATTAGCAGTACAACACTGGAATTAACCCCCATAGAATTATGAATATCAGAATGGACATGAACCTTCTTATGACGGGATAAATGTCAGCCATTTTGGTCAGGGAGTTGGTCCACCATTGTTTGTAAAATAATGAATTTGAAGAATTTATCTGCACTGTATGTTTGTTAGTGTCACGTTCGTCATAGTGAGGAGACCAAGGCGCAGCGTGATAAGAATACATTCTTTTTTAACCAGCATGGCTGCCACAGTATTCTGCAGCGATGCGCCATCCCATCTGGTTTGCGTTTAGTTGGACTATCATTTGTTTTTCAACAGGACAATGACCCAACACACATCCAGGCTGTGTAAGGGCTATTTGATCAAGAAGAAGAGTGATGGAGTGCTGCATCAGAAGACCTGGCCTCCACAATCACCTGACATCAATCCAATTGAGATGGTTGGGGATGAGAGGAACTGCAGAGTGAAGAATAAGCAGCCAACAAGTGCTCAGCATATATGGGAACTCCTTCAAGACTGTTGGAAAAGCCTTCCAGGTGAAGCTGGTTGAGAGAATGCCAAGAGTGTGCAAAGCTATCGTCAAGGCAGAAGGTGGCTACTTTTAGGAATCTAAAATTCAAATATTTTTATTTGTTTAACACTTGTTTGGGTTACTATATGATTCCATATGTGTTATTTCATAGTTTTGATGTCTTCACTATTATTCTACAATGTAGAAAATCGTAAAAAAATATAGAAAAATCATTGAATGATTACGTGTGTCCAAACTTTTGACTGAAACTGTATGTAAATAATGTATTTCTGTTTTTAATAAAACAAAACAAAAACGTTTTTTGCTTTGTCATTATGGGGTATTGTGTATACATTGAGGATTTTTTTTGTATATTGTCCATTTTAGAATAAGGCTGTGACGTAACAAAATGTGGAAAAATGTAAGGGGTCTCAATATTTTCCAAATGCACTGTATATCACATTTCTTAGTTTTATTTTCCCGCATAAGTAAAATCTGGATTATGCATTTACTGCCATTCATTCTAATTAGTTTGGTTTGGATTTCTCCCTGGCTGCCATTTTTACCCCAATCTGGAACTTCAAGGGATAATGGCAAAGCCCCTCTAGTAATTTAATAGGATCTCTATCGTCATCAAATGTATAGAATTGTATGAAGATTGCGTTACTCCTCAAATCATTTAACTTTTGTAACACAGAAGTTGTTCCTAATGCTTAGGCTGTAGCTAAACCCTCGCTAATCTGAGATGACTAATTTAACAGTAAATGAACAAATAAAATGTGACCAAGTAGTGAAAAAAGAGGATAAAAACCTAATAAGAACACAAATGTAGCAGAGAACATTGCTGCCCCAACCGGCACTACACATCCACACCTGAGCATGTGCATGTGGGGCATTAGTTCTGCTTGTCAAATGCTGGAAGAGATTGGGTGAATCCCATATTTAGAGAAATTAGCATATTTGCATGTTCTTGATGGCTGCCTTGAAATATCAAAGTGGGATTGAATACTAAGTAGTGGAAAACTACTAGTGGCTGCAGTCTAATCCCCCTTTTTCCATGTCATGTTGCCCCCTTGACAAATTAAATTGTGCCACTGTGTTGGGTGAGGTTGCTATTGGTATGTCTCATTTAATCAGTGGCTAAAACTGACAGGATGTTGTAATTTCACCAGTATCCTCTGTTGCCCTCTCCTAAACCCCTTCCTCCCAACCATTGTCTGGTGAGACAGATGACCAGAGGTTGATAGTTTGATGCAGCAAAAGCTGGATAACAAGACAGCTGGACAACAAGACAGCTGGACAACAAGACAGCTGGATAACAAGACAGCTGGACAAACAAGACAGCATAGAGTGAATAATGGTGAATGCAGATGTCTGTCACTCCATGCTATGCTCCATTCCTTTTCCACATCACCTATAAGTGTCCAGAAAGGGTTAAATAAATTACATTTCCAATTGTGACATTTTCTGTAAACTAGTTTCTTGGGGTTGGGGACATTACCAGTATTTCCTTCCGATGCTTATTGCAGAAATGTACCTAATTAAACATCATCCATTGCCTCCAGATTGTGCTAATACACTGCTGTATTAAGAGAATGCATGCGGGATCTAATTTACAATTAAACATGACCAGGAGCTTTCACACCGTTTTGTGTCTTACCAACTGTCACCTTTTCACTTCCCAGTTTTTAAAATATTTTAACATCTTTAAGTTATTGCGGTTGAGAGTGTGGTCCCCCGGTAGGATCCGATCAGAGTGAATTGGTCTCGGTCTTGGAGTGGAGGAGAGAAGAGGTTGGCTCCTCTCACTCTTTCTCTTTCTGTCAGCTCACCGTGTGGCGGTAATCAGGATATCGTTTCACCATGCTGTGCCGAGACGGTGACAGGAACGCTCGCCAAGAGTGCGCTCTGGATTTGTAAACTACAGGAGGACACCTAAGTTCCTGTCATTTAAGTTGTTTATGAGGATTGTTGTAAATACGAAGGCTTAATCATGGTAAAGGAGGTGGCGGCATATAATGGATGCCATAACATTCACCATTGAGTATTAGGTGTGCACTCTTTAATAAAAAGAGCTATACCCACACTGTCAGGGTTTTGTGCTGGTATTTGTCTATGAAAGATATGAATAAATACATATTTAAAATAATTTGAGAGTTTATACGCCAAACACAATTGTATGGGTCAGTGGGCTACATTCCCAAATCCTGCAAATAATAACAGGATTGACGATCCACACGGCATCATCTTTCCGTTTATTTAACTTCATTACCAGAACCAGAACAACAACATTCCATGAGGACTATTTGCATGAATAAGTACGTGTTTTAGTTTGCAGATAGGTGGCGAACTTTCCTTCAAAATAGGTTCCACTGGGCCACTTAAGTTTATTAAGGCTAGCTGTAAAAAGCTACAGTTTTTTTTTGTAATATTACGTGAAACCATGGCAACTATTGGGAATGTTGGGCTTGCAGGGCATCTGGCTTCACTGCATAAGGTTGAACATTGAATACATTTTCAGTACACTCTTAGAAAAAAAGGTACTCTCATAGGAGCAAGGAGGAAGAGGTTTGATGGTGTGGGGGTGCTTTGCTGGTGACACTGTCAGTGATTTATTTAGAATTCAAAGTACACTTAACCAGCATGGCTACCACAGCATTCTGTAGATATACGCCATCCCATCTGGTTTGGGCTTAGTGGGACTATCATTTGTTTTTCAACAGGACAATGACCCAACACACCTCCAGGCTGTGTAAGGGCTATTTTACCAAGAAGGAGAGTGATGGAGTGCTGCATCAGATGACCTGGCCTCCACAATCCCTCGACCTCAACCAAATTGCGATGGTTTGGCATGAGTCGGACCTCAGAGTGAAGGAAAAGCAGCCAACAAGTGCTCAGCACATGAAGAATCTCAAATATGAAATATTTTTTGATTTGTTTAACACTTTTTTGGTTACTATATGATTCCATATCTGTTATTTCATAGTTTTGATGTCTTCACTATTATTCTATAATGTAGAAAATTGTAAAAATAAAGAAAAACCCTTGAATGAGCAGGTGTTCTAATGATTTTGACAGGTAAAAAAATGTAAAATAATAAAATAAGAATATGCTTCTGGATTGTGTCCTGACCGTGTCAGTTTCACTGTAGTACCTATGCAACTAAATCTAACAATATACATTAGGAGTTGTTGAATTACTAGACCACCAATATAAACCATGGAAATGTGGACACACCTTTGACACACTCTCTCTACAGTAGGCCTACATCCGAATCCTCAGAGAAGTCTAATGGTGATCCTTCTGGAGGAAAAAGTAAGAGATAGGTCTCTGCACTGAGCCTCACTCCCAAGCCTCTCCTATTGCTTTCCCCTTAACAAGAAATTCCCTCAGCTGAGCGCAGTAGAGCTGTGCAGATCGATTTGGACGGCGCACCTGGTTCATTCAGTGGTGTCACTGCCCCCAATTCATCTGCATAAGGACTTCTGGCTGGGCATCAGCCCGGCTCACTTAGACATGCAGTGGAGCTCTCCGCCTCTGGTGCCCATGGGCCACCCTGTTGGATAATGGCATAGAATAAATCTCATAGGAGGGCACCTCTCTCTCTCTCTCTCCCTCTCTCTCTCTCTCTCTCTCTGACCTGCTTAATAAGGAGACCTCCAATAAAATATGCAATAAAAATGGCATACTGAAATGAAATGAATAAAAGTATTCTCGGCTCATTTGCACTTTGTCTCATTTAGTAATTGAGGTACATGGTAATGAAGCTGTCGGGAAGATTTTGTACTGTAGCTAACAGAACCAACTTGATATGCATGTTATCGCCTGTGCAAGGAAATCTGATTTTAAGACAAGTGGTCTTACAATCTCGCCTGCGACTTGTTCCACGTTGTGCTAATAATTGCCATAATATTGCTATTGCTAATTTACTGAAACAGATTTATTAACATTTCCTAAATTTCAGCCAAACTTCAGTCGTGTTGAAGTGCGAACGCTTTTGAGTGCTCCATGATCTCTGTGTTACCGCTGTGCTCGTTACACTGTTGCTGCTGTCTGTTGTTGTGACAGGCTATAATAGTGATTGCTTTGTTATTGCATAGTAACAGAGTTAAGTATTGTTGCAAGTGGAATAAGGAACAGACCCTACTCCTTACTGTGACGGTATCTTAGCCTCCACAACTGCAGACTCACTCTGCGGCAATCTCAGTCATATCTACATCAACTCATCTTTGCAATGGAGTATGGGTCATGAACATCTTTAATATGATTAAAAAACAGGCAGAATTCACTCTGCTTAATCCTTTCTAATGGGTATCAGTTGCAACTGTCTCCAGCAACCAGTGTTAGACACAGACCAATGGCCCAACACAAAGTGTGGTTTATTGGTTTAATCCCAAACTTTCTATCGCAATTCATTATACAGCTCAGTCCTGAAGGGGCAAGGGTTAACATTTCTGTATAGACAACCAATTAGATATTTTGTCGTAAAGTGCTGTCAAAATGTTGCACAGCAAAGAGCACTTGATAAATTTGTTTGAAAGGAGGGCACTGTTTACTACAGGTAGGAGGTTGTGTCTCATGGTTATTGTATTGGAGCATGAAGCTGTAAGTGCATGTGGATTAGGTTTTAAATTGCCTGCCAATTTCAATTCCCGTTTCCCTTTGGCTATTCACATATCAATTATTTGAAAGTGCACTATGTCACCTAAAATGTCTTGCAGAAGAGGTCAACACTGGTTAGTTGAAATCAGCGAAGACCTGTTCTACTTATCTGTCAGATGAATTCATATAGCATATTTCCTGATGCCCACATCATCCAATGTTTTCAGAGAAATCACATTGCGAGATTGCTAACATGAGTCTTTTAATGCTCCAAAATGTTGCTATCATTTGTATTTTGTGTAAAATGATGAACTGGTTGAAACCTGGTTGAACACAGTGTACAGGAGCGTAATTGGGCCTTTTAAGCTTTCCACAACAGTCCACGGCAGATACATTTCAGAGACTCTGAGTGACTTGGCAGAAACATAAAAACAATTAATTCATAAGCTAATGTGCTGCATCCCTTCAACAGAGAAGTTCCACATTAACATCACAACAGGAAATGACAGCGAGAAACCAGAGACCATGTGGTGTAGTGGACAACTCTCACCTCTCTTTCAATACTACTGTAGGTGATTTACTGGCACAAGCGATCATAGCGATGAACAAAGGAAAGACATGTTTGACCATGATCAAACAGATTTGAAAAAGTCCTGCCATATACACCTATATGCACCCCTGCATATAGGTGTACCGGAGTGAAAATATTAGCACGTGAAAGATATAATACCCCTTGAAGATGACTTATATTCACGGTGCATTCATATGCACAGCATTAATACTTTAGCTATAGACATAAAAAATACCACAGCTCTTCAGTTAAAAATAAAGTTGTCTGATGATGGTGGTGGGTGGGTAGTGGGAAAAATACTACTTTGAAAGAATCATAATATGTTGATCTGTTACCAAGCCTCAATCTTGCTCATGGAAGATAATGTTTTTGCAACGTTTAATTTAGTTGATCATTTCATTTCAAGTTGATAAAAACAAGCTTTTTAACACTTACGAAACATGGAATTCTAAAAGAGCAATTCGTAAAGAGAATATAAATCACTGACACAATATTCTAACCCTTTCCCCAGTATTATTCACAAGGGATCTTCTGTATTGTTCGTGTATTTGCACAGCCCACACATACTAGGGAAACATGATTCATTATGCTTGTGGTGTACTGGTTAGCTTTTACACTCAATGTAAAACTTTAGTATGTCTTAATCGGAGTGGTTCCAATAGTCTCCATGTCTCTTAAAACACATTAATTTCTCCATAAACTACAATATGTAAGTCAGATCATGTCTGATGTATGTTTTTATCAGAATTATCAAGACAATTGGTCACCCCTCGATCGGATATGACATGAGTTTTGGTAATTACGATGTGTTCAGTAAACTTGGTAAAACAAAGGTAAAGTATTAAATGAACACATTGAATATTGTCCCCTTACCAGTCGGAAGCAGCAGTGTGCTACATGAAATGTCCCATCCTCCCATTTTTGTTGTGATGCCAATTGAAGCCCATTTCTTGGAATCACATGATTAAATTACATGTGTTGTCTGTAGCTGCAGCCACAGTTGCACATTTTAATATACCTCCTACTCTCAGGGACAGTCTACCCAGTCCATGATGCCTTGACATGGGCCTGGCCTTCTGTTCTACAAGCCTTGAGATGGCTGTGGAGGGTATAAGGGCAAGCTCAGGACTGTTAACACCAAGCGCTGCAGTGTCCCGGCCATTCTAACTCGTTGGTTAATAAATACCTCTAGAGATCACTTGCCAAACTGGCTGTCTCTCTGAGCGCATGGATAACCTTTAAAGGGCACATCAGATCTGTGCCTTTAAGGTAAGAATGCCCAGGGAGAAGACTTGGAGTGGATATGCCAAGCATGAACTACTGTAAGGCCCACTGAGCTGGTCTGTATTCTTGGCACGCCTCCCAAGCTCTCTCTCTCTCAGCTCGCCTTATTCCCATTCATTTAATGCTGGATGAGGACAAGGACACTGTGTTTCTAGCAGTAACTGATACATTTCAAATGCCTGTCAGTCAAACTACATATGGTAAATGATGATAATTCAGTTCAGGACTGAGTGTTTTTAAATCTCCTCCGTACTGGAAGTTTGGAAGTGCTCTCTTAGGGATTTTTTTTCTTCTAAAAGAGTGGGCACCGTCCCACTTCTTGCATTTGTTTTTGTTTTTATTGAACATGTAGGACAGTGGAGGAAATATCGGAGAAGTTTGAATACAGAGGGCAGTAGGCCGAATTCCAAACCCATGCAGCATGCGTGCACGGCATGTGTGTGGCATGGTCAGCAGCACTAACCACTGGACGACACAGGTCACTGATCTTTTGACCATTCTAATAGATATACTAGTTCAGCTCAACACTCAGAACAACAGAGCAACCAACTTGTTTCGGTTGCCTTGCTAACATTCTGATGTTAGGAATCATTTTGACTGTAGCATACTCACCTGTGTCACATGCTTAGTTAGAGATACTACCTCATTGCTTTTTGTTAAACAGTAAGCAATAATATGGTGTCCATTTTAGGACATTCCTCAGATCCCTCTGCCTCCTCCTATACGTATATCCTGTGTCTCAGACAACGAGTCAGAGTGGGCACCTCACAGCGAATGGCAGAGAGTTTATTATAACTGTAGAGGAGAAAAGAAAAAAAAAATCTGTTTTCTTAGCCATTATAATCCTTCCATTACACCTTGCCATAATTGTTGAGCTGAGAAAATACACATTTTCCCTCTTTATCTTCTACCCCGGACCTCACATTTGATTTTCCTTGTTCACTTAAAAGCATTTGTGAATGTAACCCTGTGGTCTGCCAGTTATGTCACCCTGATGAGTCCTGTTTGATCCCAGCTCGGTGCTGTGATGAGGAGTGGCAGCGGTGGGATTTGGACCCGGTGAAACGGTAACGCAGATGGATTGAGACCCATAACACCGAATCCACAGAAGCACACTCAGAGGGGCAGAGATGGAATTCAATCCTGCCTGCTTTCCTTGTTGCCAGCTTGTCCTTCACATTGAATGACATACAGTATGTACATTCAGGGAAAAGACACACTTTGCTTTTCGCTCGTGCACCTCGACATATCAGAGCTCCTTGATGTGAGAGAAACATCTGTTCCTGCAGATCAACAAAGAAAGAGATTATTTTAGCCCTCATTAATTGACTCTATAGGGACAAACAGGGTATAAAGACCACCCGTTAGCCATGTTTTACTCACAATATACCACAGCTTCTTATGCCTTACTGCATGACATATTTAACATACACCTTTTGTATCTGGCCTCATGGCTCATATTTAGGCTTTACCCCGGGCGTGGTCCAGAGAGACGAAATGTGAATTGGGTATATTGCCTTGACATCCATATCAGAGTTATATATTTTTTTCAAGACAACTGCAGGCGAAATTAGACAACTATTTCACAACAAATGCTCACATTGTCCGAATTCCAACAGGCTTAGCAACTCTCATATGATTTGAATAACAAAATTTCACTGGCAATTTTAGCATGTAAATCTTGTTGGGGATAAAAAATAATAATGTGGGATACATTAATGAGTGTGCCAGGATAGACGTAGCTAATATAACAATTTTTTTCAGCACTTTTGAAATGTACAGCGACAGAATTCAGAACATGGGCCGTTCTTACAGTGTTCTCCCTGTACACCAAGTCAGAACCATAGGATAAATACAGGGGACAGACAATGAAAGCTCTTACAATATTTGATGATTACATTTCTCAAAAACAGGTTATAGGCTACATGTGCACCACCAAGTCAGAACAGTAGGCACAATTAAGAGTTGGAAGTAGACCAAATTATTAGTGTGAGGCACATGGGCTATTATCAGCTTACTACACAACATACACTTACTATTACTTTCTTAGCTACAGTACACATATGTCCCTGGCATATTACATAATTTATGCAGCAGCATACAAAACATTTTTGGACTCACCTTGTTGTGCTGTGCTCACTTGAACAGGAAGGTGGCTCGGCCGTCCATCGTGGGCAAATTTTGTCATCAAACGTTGTTCGCAAAGTCTTGCATTCTCTGGATTTATGGTTCTTTCTTGACAACTGGGAACTTGAACAAAAAAGGTTGAATCATGGTGACGTCAGTAATCTTCAGGTCGTAGTTCAAAACGCATTTTCCCAGTTGTAGCTCATTTTTCCGAGTTCCCAGGTGTCTTGAAATCACTAAAGTCAGATTTTGCAATTCCGAGTTAACGGTTATTTTGAGAGCGACACAAATCATGCTTCATTGTCAGCATGGCCAATGTTTCATGTTTATAGTTTTAAACTAGGAAAAGTGTCCCTTAATCTTAGACTCGGGACCACACAATCACTCCACTGAATTGCAGGCTAACGATTGCTTTGCAATACATGCAGTTAGCCACTGATTCCTTCCAAATCACTAATTGTTGAATTTGCGAAATCCAAATGGTTGTGTAATGTTTATGTCCAATGGCCGATGAGCACTGATACGTTTTATCTATAATATCTCTTCATTATTTCTCTTCATATGACAAGGATTAAAAAGGATTTGCCAGTAGATTGTCGAATTGATTCATGACGATGACTGCAAGCTAAGATTTTGAAAGTATGATGTTGTATGATGTCCAATTAACCTGTTTGGGCTGCAGGGGCAGTATTGAGTAGCCGGATAAAAGGTGCCCATTTCAAACGGCCTCGTACTCAATTCTTGCTCGTACAATATGCATATTATTATTACTATTGGATAGAAAACACTCTCTAGTTTCTAAAACCGTTTGAATTATATCTGTGAGTAAAACAGAACTCATTTTGCAGCAAACTTCCTGATAGGAAGTGGAAAATCTGAAATCGATGCTCTGTTCTAGGGCCTGTCTATAAATGTCCTTGATATATATCAGTATACATGCACTTCATACGTCTTCCACTAGATGTCGACAGGCAGTGAGAGAAGAAATGGAGTGTATAACCTGATCTGGGGTCGAATAAAAGCTCTTTGTATGACGTGTCACCAGTTTCCTGTTTTCTGGAGAGCGCGTGAAGGGACCTGGTTTTGCCTTCTGTACAGCTGTCGTTATAGACGACTAATATCTCCGGCTTTGATTTATTTGATACATATGACAATATCATCGTAAAGTATGTTTTTTCAATATAGTTTTATTAGATTATTGAAATTTTTTCGGGACGTTAGGCGTGTTGCTTTGTCTGCGTATGTTCAGGAAGGAGAGCTTTGCGCCACTTTGCTAGCTTTCCGTGCTAATTGACTGGAGAAGAGGACATTCTAAATCCAAACAACGATTGTTCTGGACAAAGGACCCCTTGTACAACATTCTGATGGAAGATCAGCAAAGGTAGGACCCATTTTATGATGTTATTTCATATATCTGTCGTACATGTGAACTAGTAGTTTGCGGCCAGGTTTTGGGCACACTCTCGCCATAACGTAAACTGCATATCGTAATGAAGTTATTTTTAGAATTCTAACACGGCGATTGCATTAAGAACTAGTGTATATATCATTTCCTATACAACATGTATTTTTTTGTTATGTTTATGAATAGTTATTTGGTCAGAATATGTGTGTGTCAGAAAAATATCCGGACGTTGTGGGAAAAAGATGCTACGTTTGTCACGATAGTCAAAGGGACTGAGAGAGGACCAAGGCACAGCGCGTGGAAAGTACATCTTCTCTTTATTAGAAGAAGGAAAAAACCGAAACAAAAACAACAAACAGACGAACGTGAAGCTAATCAAGAACTAAGTGCATACATGCAACATAGAACATCGACATAGACAATTCCCCACCAACAGCTAAAGCCTATGGTTGCCTTAAATATGGCTCCCAATCAGAGACAACAATAACCAGCTGTCTCTAATTGAGACCCAATTCAGGCAACCATAGACTTTCCTAGATACCTACACTCAACCATAGACACAGCTAGACTTCTATACTAAACATAAACCCAACTACTCTAATAAACCCCCTAAACCTTACAACCACCCTAGACACTACAAAAAACACATACATTCCCCATGTCACACCCTGACCTAACTAAAATAATTAAGAAAACAAAGAATACTAAGGCCAGGGCGTGACAACGTTAGCACAATGTATAACCACTGATTTCAGCTCTAAATATGCACATTTTCGAACAAAACATAAGTGTATGTATAACCTGATGTTATAGTACTGTCATCTGATGAAGCTTATCAAGGTTAGTCAAAAATTATATATCTTTTGCTGGTTTGTTACAATCGCTAACTTTTGCTGCTGGGGAATGGCTTGTGTTTCTGGCTATTGTGGTAAGCTAATATAATGCTATATTGTGTTTTCGCTGTAAAACACTTAAGAAATCGGAAATATTGGCTGGAATCACAAGATGCCCGTCTTTCATTTGCTGTACACCATGTATTTTTCAGAAATGTTTTATGATGAGTATTTAGGTATTTGACGTTGGTGTCTGTAATTGCTCTGGCTGCTTCGGTGCCATTTCTGACGGTAGCTGTGATGGTAGCTGCAATGTAAAACTGATTTATAGCTCAAATATGCACATTTTTCCGAACAAAACATAGATTTATTGAATAACATGTTATAAGACTGTCATCTGATGAAGTTGTTTCTTGGTTAGTTTGGTTGGTTCTTGGTTAGTTAGGTTGGCTTTGTGCATGCTACCTGTGCTGTGAAAAATGTCTGTCCTTTTTTGTATTTGGTGGTGAGCTAACATAAATATACGTGGTGTTTTCGCTGTAAAAAAATTTAAAAATCGGACATGTTGGCTGGATTCACAAGATGTTTATCTTTCAAATGCTGTATTGGACTTGTTAATGTGTGAAAGTTAAATATTTCAAAAAAATATATTTTGAATTTCGCGCCCTGCACTTGAGCTGGCTGTTGTCATATTGTGCCCGGCTTCGGGCTTGCAGCCAGAAGAAGTTAAAGCTACTAAAGTTAATGTTAAAGTTAATGCACATTTGTGGCCTGCTGGAGGTCATTTTGCAGGGCGCTGGCAGTGCACCTCCTTGCACAAAGGCGGAGGTAGCGGTCCTGCTGCTGGGTTGTTGCCCTCCTACGGCCTCCTCCACGTCTCCTGATGTACTGGCCTGTCTCCTGGTAGCGCCTCCATGCTCTGGACACTACGCTGACAGACACAGCAAACCTTTTTGCCACAGCTCGCATTGATGTGCCATCCTGGATGAACTGCACTACCTGAGCCACTTGTGTGGGTTGTAGACTCCGTCTCATGCTACCACTAGAGTGAGAGCACCGCCAGCATTCAAAAGTGACCAAAACATCAGCCAGGAAGCATAGGAACTGAGAAGTGGTCTGTGGTCACCACCTGCAGAATCACTCCTTTTTTGGGGGTGTCTTACTAATTGCCTATAATTTCCACCTTTTGTCTATTCCATTTGCACAACAGCATGTGAAATTTATTGTCAATCAGTGTTGCTTCCTAAGTGGACAGTTTGATTTCACAGAAGTGTGATTGACTTGGAGTTACATTGTGTTGTTTAAGTGTTCCCTTTATTTTTTTGAGCAGTGTATATATATATATATATATATATATATATATATATATATATATATATATATATATATATATATATACCTAGACCTACAAAAAAAACTAGATATACAAAAACTCTAGACAAGACAAACCAGCTTACCCACCCTAGTCACACCCTGACCTAACCAAAATAATAAAGAAAACAAAGATAACTAAGGTCAGGGCGTGAGAGTACACCCCCCCCCCCCAAAAGGTGCGGACTCCCCACCGCAAACCTAAACTTATAGGGGAGGGTCCGAGTGGGCATCTACCCTCGGTGGCGGCTCTGGTTCTGGAAGCCGCCCCCCCTCTTTACACTGATCCCTCCACCTTTGTAGATCCGGACCGTGGATCATCGCCGGAGGCTCTGGACTGCAGATCATCGCCGGAGGCCCCGGACCGGGGACAGTCGCTGGAGTACCCAGGCTGGGGACCATCGTTGGAGACCCCGGACTGGGAACCGTCGCTGGAGGCCCCGGACTGGGGATTGTCGCTGGAGGCCCTGGAATGGGGATCGTCGCTGGAGGCTCCGAACTGGGGATCGTCGCTGGAGGTTCCGGACTGTGGCCCATCATAGGAGGTTTTGAACTGTGGCCCGTCATAGGACTTTTCGAACAGTGGCCCGTCGTTGGAAGTTCCGGACTGTGGCCCGTCGTTGGAAGTTCCGGACTGTGGCCCGTCGTTGGAAGTTCCGGACTGTGGCCCGTCGTTGGAGGTTTCGGACTGTGGCCCATCGTTAGAGATTCCGGACTGTGGCCCATCGTTGGAGGTTCCGGACTGTGGCCCGTTGTTGGAGGTTCCGGACTGTGGCCCGTCGTTGGAGGTTCCGGACTGTGGCCCGTCGTTGGAGGTTCCGGACTGTGGCCTGTCATTGGAGGTTCCAGACTGGGTACTGTCGCCCGTCGTTGGAGGTTCCGGACTGGGTACTGTCGCCGGAAGCTCTGGACTGGGTACTGTCGCCGGAAGCTCTGGACTGGGTACTGTCGCCGGAAGCTCTGGACTATGGAAGCGAACTGGAAGCCTGATGTGTGGTGCCGTAACTGGTGGTACCGGGCTGAGGACACGCACCTCAGGGCGAGTGCGGGGAAGAGGCACAGGCCGTACAGGACTGTGGAAGCGCACTGGAGGCCTGATGCGTGGTGCCGGAACTGGTGGTACCGGGCTGAGGACACACACCTCAGGGCGAGTGCAGGGAAGAGGCACAGGCCGTACTGGACTGTGGAAGCGCACTGGAGGCCTGATGCGTGGTGCCGGAACTGGTGGTACCGGGCTGAGGACACGCACCTCAGGGCGAGTGCTGGGAAGAGGCACAGGCCGTTCTGGACTGTGGAAGCGCACTGGAGGCCTGATGCGTGGTGCCAGAACTGGTTGTACCGGGCTGAGGACACGAACCTCAGGGCGAGTGCGGGAAGGAGGCACAGGATACACTGGGCCGTGGAGACGCATTGGAGATCTGGAACGTAGAGCTGGCTCAATGCGTCCTGGCTGGATGCCCATTCTAGCCCGGCAAATGCGAAGAGCTGGAATAGAGCGGGCTATGAATGCGACCTGGAGACACCGTGCGCATTTCTGCATAGCACAGTGCCTGACCAGTCACACGCTCCCCACGGTAAGCACGAGGTTTTGGCTCATGTCTCCAACCTGACTCAGCCAATCTCCTCATGTGCCACCCCCAAAATTTTTTTTGGGGCTGCCTCTCGTGCTTGCCTTGTTTGTATTTCTCCTCGTAATATCGTTGTTCCGCTTTCGCTGCCTCTATTTCTTCCTTCGGAACTCCCCCGCCTGCGTCCAGGGTCCTGCTCCATCCAGTATCTGCTCCCAGGTCCATTTCTCCATTAAACGCTGCTCCTCCTTTTCACGCTGCTTGGTCCTTTTGTGGTGGGTTCTTCTGTCACGGCCGTCAAAAGGAGGAGACCAAGGCGCAGCGTGGTATACGTACATTCTTCTTATTTAAAAGAATGAACACTGAACAAAACTATCAAAATAACAAAACAAACCGTGAAGCTATACAAATGAGTGCTGACAGGCAACTACACATAGACAAGAACCCACAAATACCCAAGGGAAAATGGCTACCTAAATATGGTCCCCAATCAGAGACAACGATAAACAGCTGCCTCTGATTGGGAACCATATCAGGCCACCATAGACATATATATACCTAGACCTACAAAAACCCTAGATATACAAAAACCCTAGACAAGACAAAACTAGCATACCCACCCTAGTCACACCCTGACCTAACCAAAATAATAAAGAAAACATAGATAACTAAGGTCAGGGCGTGACATAGGCTAAGTTAAGTTCAGGCATGCTTGCTTGTGAGTGGTTAAGGGTTAGGGTTTGTGTTAGGGTAATGTTGGAAAACAACATGTTAAAACCAAAAAAGGTGATTAGATTCTGTAATAGAAGTCCTGTTCGTTATAACTATCCGTCCGCAACCCCTCCTAGCAACACCATTTCCTCTTTTGACTCTTGCAGAAATTCGCCTCACCACCACTTGAGGGCACAGCATCATCAGGCCTACAGATTGGTCGACAATCACCAGAAAACATTCACTCTATTGTCATACCTCTGGTAAGAGAGAACAATATATTGACTTGACATTCTTGTCTTTTTAGTCATGGAAACGTTGATACGAGGTAGGCTAAGTCTATGGTGGATGGCAGTTCTCTTTTTTCCTCTTGAAATATCCATCATAGCAATCAACCACTCCCCCATAGAGACAACCAGTCCTCGTAACACAAACACACAATTAACACATAACTTCAAACATACAAGTACACAACAACATTTATAGCCCTCCAATTACAATGCTCTAAATTCCATTAACATTGAACAAAACATAGTAAGTGGTTGTACAGTAAACGTGCAATACATTATATTAGAAGTACCATAGCAACAAGGTAATCAAAGTATACTCTAGAGACAGTGTAGAGATTTAAAAAAGTTTTTTACAGGCAAAGTCAGGAGTAACGACAGCCAATTCATATACACAGTGCCCCCCAATTTTTTCCCACTCTTTTCATTATTTCTCCTTTGTTCCTCCTCTGCTTAAATCACAATATTCTTGACACCTGACATTGTCCATGCAACAATTACACATGAGCCACTTTCTCTGCATACAAAACAATGAACAAGGCAGCCAGAATAAAATTATTTATTCCTTCCAGCACTGACAAACCCAAGAGAATTGTGCTTTTGCTATAGTGGGTTCTATAATGCACACACCACAATACATAATGCAATTTAAATGTTTGTCAAATGCGTGTTTAGTTCCAAAACACTGACACAGCTGGAGTAATTTGCAAATAAATTGACATTAAAATGCAATGCTCAGGGAGGGTTGGAACCACTTTCCAATTAAAGGTTTTATCCAAGACCAGTCTTTACCCCCACAGTCATTTTGACGTGCCTACAATATATGCAGTAAATCTAAAATAAAAAATGCACAGAGAAAATACTGGGGTCAGAACCATATTTCTGTCACTCAGGATGCCTACATGCTAATAAGATGTATAAAAGAGACATGCTTCTTTGCAGAGAATCCTAATTTCTAGAGTTTTGGGGTGTATTTTCTGTGGACAGAGCACACTAGTCTTAAGGACAATCATGACGGACAGTTAGAAGCTAATTTACACTTACAGCAGTTTCTAAAGGATTGATTTCCACTTCAAACAGGATTAAAAACATTCTAAAATGTCTGCAAAGCAAGATGACCTTTCAACATACAGTAGTAACTCCCAGTTCACCATCAAAGACATCCACATTGTGTCTGCCGTTGTTATGGCAGTTCTCTTTGTGACACAAGGTGGCAGTATAACGATGTAACTTTGGGTCTCTGAGGACACTGTCTAGCTCAAACACACTGTTCAGCATTATTCTGGGAATCCGTGTTGGGCAGCTATAGATAAAGAGAGTCTCAAAGCCCGAAGAGACGTTACTTCTTGTTTGGCTGTTCCTCGGCCAAGGCACCTAAAGTGGTGCATCTGTTTACAAGCAAGCCACTTTGCAGAGGAGCACAGATCCACTCCTTATTCATGAGCGATCTCTTTAGGGTCTCCAGCTGGAAAATGGGAGAAAAAAAATCTCTCCATTTGGGTCTTATTCACAGGATGTTTTAACATGGAGAGGAGAAACGTCCCCCACCGCCACCACCCAAGCAAAAAATGATTTCCTTTTTAGATGCAAATTGAGTTCTATCTTGCTTATGACATCTGTTTCGTACCCTGTATACATTACAATCCTGATATTTCCGTGCTCTGAGATAATAGCTGATGTCTGAATGCTTTGCCCCCCCTCCTCATTTCAGAGAAGCCGCCTTAAGGCCAGATCATATTGCCTTTGAGCGCTTGGCAGGAAGGGCAGAAAAATGCCAAAGGGAAATGCCAGTCAGTTCTGCCAGAGAGGTGAAACACTCGGGGATCCATGATAATGTGGTATTCTAAAACACCCAAAAGCAGAACTGTCTGTAGATGCAGTCTGGAGGAGGGGATGAACAGGGGAAGGAGGGGATGAACAGGGGAGGGAGGGAGGGATAGAGAGAGAGAGAGAGAGAGAGAGAGAGAGAGAGAGAGAGAGAGAGAGAGAGAGAGAGAGAGAGAGAGAGAGAGAGAGAGAGAGAGAGAGAGAGAGAGACCAGTTTCACACACAACCCACAGCTATGGACTTAGGGACATGGAATGTCTTGATATTGTACGTTTCTACTTTCCAATAACACATTATTGAGTTTGGGAGATGGCTTTCAAGTAATCTTTAATTAGCATTGGATCCTCCATTACCACCATCCTCGCATGTTTATGGAAACTGTAGTCTCCATTTTGTCTGTTTTATTCCTTCACATATAGATGTACACTCTCTCCACATATAAACACAGCCATTTGTAAATGTCCTAAATGAGAAATAAATGCTGTAATGCCAAACACACACATGTTGCAGATCAAATGCAGAGATGCTAAATGACTATCATTAAAACCGCTGAGGCTTCATGATGAAAAAGCAGGGGCGCACGGTGGAGAACGCTCTCTCTGCTCTGTACGCTGTTGACATAAAGGGGGAAATGATGATTTACTAGGTGGGCCTTTATTCATTGGCTGTCCCAGATGAATAAAGATCAAATTATGGGTTTATGAGTTTCCTTGGCTATTTTGACATTTATATGAGACTGAGCTAGGCTCAAAGTGATTTATGCTTACAGCAGAAGGGGAAACAAATGAAGTAGACCGGAATTTTATTCTAATGTTACTCGCAATGTAGGGAAAGCGTTTGGGGACTGTTTGAATCCATTCCAACACCCCTTATGTTTTAAGGCTTACTGAGGGGATACCGTTTGGCTTAGGTTAGAGTTTGGGTCAATGTAGGGATAGGAGAAGTTGAGACGAAGGTCAGAAGTAAAATAGATGTATTGGACCAACAACACATCCCCGTCATCCTACATCTATTACTATCACAGTGTGAGAAAGGAATCCGGTGATTATGACAAGTGACATCCACATGGTGGCAGGCAAGCACAACATTTGGAGCAGAACATGGTAGAAAAGAAACAGACCCTGCAGCGTTTGTCATAAATATCTGACAAACACAGAGAGGAAGGAGAGGGTGAGGGACCATAATGTTTGTGATCAGTCAGACCTTTAGCATGCTCTCTGCTGACATAACAGAGTAAAAAGGTACCTATTTGACACCTAAGTTATGATAGTAATAATGATGGGAGGAAAACACAAGGCCAAAGAGCTTTCTTCTTAAGGTGCGAAGATTGTACTTGATATAACTGAACACAGTAGATATGTACAATACCGTAGTATCCATCTCCATTCGTTAGAAATTTACTATGGCCTCTTCTCTCCCAACTAATCCGAATTGTTTCAGGCATCTCGTTTACCTCCAAATGCTCTCTCTTAAGAGAAACAATGCCTGATCTGGTTTTGCATAATAGATTAATAGGTTTTTTCGTCCACCATTATTCTCTTATTTTCATATTGATGACGTAAAGAACCCTTTAATGTTTTTCCCCCTTCTTCTTTACACACTTTCCGCTACTCAGAACTTCAAAAAGACTGTGGCTTTCCACTACCCAGGAATTTGAAAAGACAGTGACTTTCCATTACCCAGGACTTAAAAAAGACAGTGGCTTTCCATTACCCAGGACTTCTAAAAGACAGTGGCTTTCCATTACCCAGGACTTAAAAAAGACAGTGGGTTTTCACTACCCAGGACTTAAATAAGACAGTGTGTTTCCACTACCCAGGACTTAAATAAGACAGTGGCTTTCCATTACCCAGGACTTAAAAAAGACAGTGGGTTTTCACTAACCAGGACTTCAAGAAGACAGTGTGTTTCCACTACCCAGGACTTCGAAAAGACAGTGGCTTTCCATTACCCAGGACTTAAATAAGACAGTGGCTTTCCATTACACAGGACTTAAAAAAGACAGTGGCTTTCCACTACCAAGGACTTTGAAAAGACAGTGGTATTCCATTACCCAGGACTTTAAAAAGACAGCTGCTTTCCGTTACCCAGAACTTTAAAAAGACTGGGTTTTCACTACCCAGGACTTCGAAATTATAGTGGCTTTCCACTACCCAGGACTTCGAAAAGACAGTGGCTTTCCACTACCCAGGACTTCGAAAAGAGAGTGGCTTTCAACTAGCCAGGAATTCGAAAAGACAGTGGCTTTCCACTACCCATGACTTCAAAAAGGCAATGGCTTCCACTACCGAGGACTTCAAAATGACAGTGGCATTCCACTACCCAAGACTTCAAAAAGACAGTGGCTTTCCATTACCCAGGACTTAAAAAGGACAGTGGCTTTCCACTGCCAAGGACTTTGAAAAGACAGTGGTATTCCATTACCCAGGACTTTAAAAAGACAGCGGCTTTCCGTTACCCAGAACTTCAAAAAGACTGTGGGTTTTCACTACCCAGGACTTCGAAAAGACAGTGGCTTTCCACTACCCAGGACTTCAAAAAGACAGTGGCTTTCCACTACCCATGACTTCTACAAGGCAATGACTTTCCACTACCGAGGAGTTCAAAATGACAGTGGCATTCCACTACCCAGGACTTCAAAAAGACAGTGGCTTTCCACTACCCATGACTTCAACAAGGCAATGGTTTTCCATTACCCAGGACTTCAAAAAGGCAGTAGCTTTCCACTACCCAGGACTTCAAAAAGACAGTGCCTCTCCACTTCCCATGACTTCAACAAGGAAATGGCTTTCCACTACTCAGGACTTCAAAAAGGCAGTAGCTTTCCACTACCCATGACTTCAAAAAGACAGTGGCTTTCCACTACCCATGACTTCAACAAGGCAATGGCTTTCCATTACCCAGGACTTCAAAAAGGCAGTAGCTTTCCACTACCCAGGACTTCAAAAAGACAGTGCCTCTCCACTTCCCATGACTTCAACAAGGAAATGGCTTTCCACTACCCAGGACTTCAAAAAGACAGTGGCTTTCCACTACTCAGGACTTCAAAAAGGCAGTGGCTTTCCACTACTCAGGACTTCAAAAAGGCAGTAGCTTTCCACTACTCAGGACTTCAAAAAGGCAGTAGCTTTCCACTACCCAGGACTTCAAAAAGGCAGTAGCTTTCCAATACCCAGGACTTCAAAAAGACAGTGGCTTTCCACTACCCATGACTTCAACATGGCAATGGCTTTCCACTACTCAGGACTTCAAAAAGGCAGTGGCTTTCCACTACTCAGGACTTCAAAAAGGCAGTGGCTTTTCACTACTCAGGACTTCAAAAAGGCAGTGGCTTTCCACTACTCAGGACTTCAAAAAGGCAATGACTTTCCGCTACTCAGACCTTCAAAAAGACTGTGGCTTTCCACTACCCAGGAATTTGAAAAGACAGTGACTTTCCATTACCCAGGACTTAAAAAAGACAGTGGCTTTCCATTACCCAGGACTTCTAAAAGACAGTGGCTTTCCATTACCCAGGACTTAAAAAAGACAGTGGGTTTTCACTAACCAGGACTTCAAAAGACAGTGTGTTTCCACTACCCAGGACTTAAATAAGACAGTGTGTTTCCACTACCCAGGACTTAAATAAGACAGTGGCTTTCCATTACCCAGGACTTAAAAAAGACAGTGGGTTTTCACTAACCAGGACTTCAAGAAGACAGTGTGTTTCCACTACCCAGGACTTCGAAAAGACAGTGGCTTTCCATTACCCAGGACTTAAATAAGACAGTGGCTTTCCATTACACAGGACTTAAAAAAGACAGTGGCTTTCCACTACCAAGGACTTTGAAAAGACAGTGGTATTCCATTACCCAGGACTTTAAAAAGACAGCTGCTTTCCGTTACCCAGAACTTTAAAAAGACTGGGTTTTCACTACCCAGGACTTCGAAATTATAGTGGCTTTCCACTACCCA
The DNA here is from genome assembly GCF_016432855.1 of Salvelinus namaycush. Lineage (NCBI taxonomy): Eukaryota > Metazoa > Chordata > Actinopteri > Salmoniformes > Salmonidae > Salvelinus > Salvelinus namaycush. Next base: position 12,325,166 of record NC_052311.1, on the reverse strand, counting down.
GGACTTCGAAAAGACAGTGGCTTTCCACTACCCAGGACTTCGAAAAGAGAGTGGCTTTCAACTAGCCAGGAATTCGAAAAGACAGTGGCTTTCCACTACCCATGACTTTAAAAAGGCAATGGCTTCCACTACCGAGGACTTCAAAATGACAGTGGCATTCCACTACCCAAGACTTCAAAAAGACAGTGGCTTTCCATTACCCAGGACTTAAAACAGACAGTGGCTTTCCATTACCCAGGACTTAAAACAGAAAGTGGGTTTTCACTAACCAGGACTTCAAAAAGACAGTGTGTTTCCACTACCCAGGACTTCAAACAGAAAGTGGGTTTTCACTAACCAGGACTTCAAGAAGACAGTGTGTTTCCATTACCCAGGACTTAAAACAGAAAGTGGGTTTTCACTAACCAGGACTTCAAGAAGACAGTGTGTTTCCACTACCCAGGACTTCAAAAAGACAGTGGCTTTCCATTACCCAGGACTTAAATAAGACATTTGCTTTCCATTACCTAGGACTTAAAGGGGACAGTGGCTTTCCACTGCCAAGGACTTTGAAAAGACAGTGGTATTCCATTACCCATGACTTCAAAAAGGCAGTAGCTTTCCAATACCCAGGACTTCAAAAAGACAGTGGCTTTCCACTACCCATGACTTCAAAAAGGCAGTGGCTTTCCACTACTCAGGACTTCAAAAAGGCAATGGCTTTCCACTACCCAGGACTTCAAAAAGGCAGTGGCGTTGCACTCATTTCAGAGAAAGATGAGCTTATCTTACAATGGAGCTTAGTGGGAATATGGATGGGAAGAGTTTAGCATATTTTCCCCTCTTTTTTTCATCACTCTGTTGAGCTGATTTGTAGCACGACGTCTACCTGCTACCCCCATGTCTACGGGAGATTTTCATCCCCTCACTTGGAAGCTGCTTGTAGTTTTACCTTTACCTCAGGGTTGGCATCCTTACACCACAACCCTTAAAGCCTTTACAACTGATTGCTCTCTCTTCTCTACAGCTAGACAAGGGAAACCTGAAATATGACTTACTGTTAAAGGAATCCTTCATTGTAAATCAGAAAAACTATTTCAGTTTGGTCAGTGTATAATATGATCTCATGCACTTCATCTATCCACAATTGTGTTATGTGTTATATTCACTGAGGTATAGTAAGAACTGGAGACTGCGCCCAAGATGTCCGACGGTTGTTTTCAAGGTAATTTACTAATGTTCTCTTATTCATGGACCGTCAATATCTGTGTTGCATCCGGTTTATACAGACCAACATCACATGCGCACTATCACTCAGTGTGCACAGGGAGCGGATGGAGCAGTGACGACGTCATCACGTCTTCCAAAAACATGCAGACATTGGATGAATATAAATATCTGTGGGTGATGGGTGAAAAAACGACCTCAGCAACAAATATTTGAATAACTCAATGGATATTTAGTGCACAAAGGTGATGACTAAAGTGTCTTATTAGAAATGTTCTAATCTGACTTCTTTATGTGGCCATCTATGGAAATTTTATTTCTGGGCCTGGTATCAGATAAACTGCAGTACTGAAGCAAAACTTTAGGAGCAGTCAAAACCGTGCTCCTAGAACGGAACCCTGGCCCCTTAGTTGTAACTTATCTTCATCTATCCACAGTTGTGTTATGTATGCTGTATCTCATCTAATTCACCCACACTGGACTTTCTCTGATGTCTCCCTGCATACCCTCTCACTCTGTCCCCGGCCCTTGAATGAGGTTGTGTGCCCACCCTGTAGGATGGATCCAGTTCACGTAGACATCTTCCGCCGTGCAGAACCCTTCATCTTCTCATTATTCTTCCTTGGAAGTGAGGTCGATTTGGGGGACTGAGCGATAGCTCTCCCGCATCTCTCGCATTGTCTCCCTGGCTCTCTGGTCACAATACTTTGCTGCGGTGGTGGTGGTGGAGAGTGCTACGGTCTCGACGGGAGACAATTGCGGGTGCGTAGGCTTCCAGAAAAAGCATCCAGGCATGGGCTGTGGGATGCTTTGGTTAATTTCACCTCCCTCCACAATCATAAAGAGCAGATAGCTAATTTTAACTGTGGGTATAGTAAATACCCAGCAAAGGATACCTTGGTTTTAACCTGGGCTTCTCTACATAATGTGCTCATATGAACTCAAGTAAAATGTGGGACTAAACAGCTAAATAAATGTGCAGCCAAGAAGTACTGATTAGAGTTCTACATGGATCCACCTGTACCCGAATACCCGAGACACGACCCGGGACCCGAGCGGGAATGCTAAATAATGTTACAAGTCTGGGTCGGACATGATATGATTGTCATAGGTCTCGAGATGTTTACTTTTAACTGAATTGTTAATGGCCTCATCTGAAGCAGAGGAAAAAGGTGATGACTACAATGGCTTCCTTTGAAGCAGTGGCATGCCATGATGACTACAATGGACTATTCTGAAGCAGAGGCATTCCGTGATGACTACAGTGGCCTCTTCTGAAGCAGGAATGTCGTGATGACTACAATGGCCTTTTCTGAAGCAGAGCCATGACAGGGTGGCTACAATGGCCTCTTCTGAGCAGATGCATGACATAATGACTACAATGGCCTATTCTTAAGCAGAGGGATATCGTGATGACTACAATGGCCTTTTCTGAAGCAGAGCCATGACATAATGACTACAATGGCATTTTCTAAAGCAGAGGCATGCTGTGATGACTACAATGGCCTCTTCTGATGCAGAAGCACTCCCTGATGACTACAATGGCCTCTTCTGACACAGAAGCACTCCCTGATGACTGCAATGGCCTCTTCTGAAGCAGAGGTATAGCGCGATGACTACAATGGCCTCTTCTGAAGAAGAAACATGCCGTGATGACTACAATGGCCTCTTCTGAAGCAGAGGCATGACGTGATGACTGCAATGGCCTCTACTGAAGCAGAGGTACTGTAAACAGTGAGGACTACATTGGCCAATTCTGAAGCAGAGGTACATAGTGATGACTAAAATGGCATCTTCTGAAGCAAAAACATGTTGTGAAGACTGCAATGTCCTCTTCTGAAGCAGAGGCATGCCGTGATGACTACAATGGCCTCTTCTGATGCAGAGGCATGATGTGATGACTACAATGGCCTCTTCTGATGCAGAGGCATGATGTGATGACTACAATGTCCTCTTCTGAAGCAGAGGTATACAGTGATGACAACAATTGCCAATTCTGAAGCAGAGGTACATAGTGATGACTACAATGGCCTCTTCTGAAGCAAAGACATGCCGTGATGACTACAATGTCCTCTTCTGAAGCCGAAGCACACCCTGATGACCACAACGGCCTCTTCTGAAGAAGAGGAATGCCGTGATGACTACAATGTCCTCTTCTGAAGCCGAAGCACGCCCTTATGACTACAACGGCCTCTTCTGAAGAAGAGGAATGCCGTGATGACTACAATGGCCTTTTCTGAAGCAGAGGCATGCCGTGATGACTACAATGGCATCTTCTGAAGCAGAGGCATGCCGTGATGACTACAATGGCTCCGTAGAACTCTGATGTTTGTGTTGGCTTGATAATATAAAACCATGAATATCAAACATTTCCTTTGAATATCTATTCATAACATTTGCAATGCATTTTAATGTGGAAAATATGCGAAGACAATCTATAGATGCTACAAGGTAAAACTGTGTTTCCATATACCGTGTGAGGTGAATGTATTTATTGAGGTCAGTGCTATGTTGTATAGTGCTATGTTGTCTGATGCTGTCCTAATATGGACACCATACATTGAGATTATAAGCATGGAGTGTGGAAAGAGTTGTACTAGACTACCACAGAGTACAACGCACATGCCTAAGTTTGTCTCAGTCATTACCCACTGGGCACAGATGTCAGTTCAACGTGTAGTTTTGATTGACATTTGGTTGAAACATTTATTGGATTTAGGTTCAAAGTTAGCTGAAAAAGAGACTAAATGGCCTTACGTTGATGATTTGTCTGCAAATCCAATCAGTTTGCCACATTGATTCAATGTCATCACATAGATTTGTTGGTGTTGAAATGATGCAGAAACAGAATTGATTCAACCAGTTTTTGCCCAGTGGGTACTCTGCTTGAAGATTACAAGATGCTAGTAAGTGGTGCTTGCTACTTGTAAAGGATAGCTTACAATATCTGCAAAATGTTCTAATGCTTAATCTCATTCACTAAATCTCCCGTTTTAGAACGTTCATCTTGGAAATGCATATTCATGTACTTATTTGCATAACGGACAGAGATGCAGTTTGGCACGACGCCAGTAAATAATGGTAGCAAAACGGTTCTATAAAAAGTCTCAGTGAATGTCTCAGCAAATACATGATTCATAACCAATTCATGAATGATAAATGTTGTGCAAATCCTTAGTCCAAGACAATTACATTGTAGTTTGCTACATGCTAATAGCATATTAAATGACACACTCTGCCTGCTTTCTACAGGTATCACTCCTGAGGCTGCCTGCTTTCCTCGGGTATCACTCCTGAAGCTGCCTGCTTTCTACAGGTATCACTCCTGAGGCTGCCTGCTTTCCTCGGGTATCACTCCTGAGGGTGAACCCTTTCTCAGAGATAAAACAAATTGCAGGGGAATTGTATGAAAGGGTGTTGTGGGGAGTGTGTTCCCAGAGCGCACTCTCTCTCTCTCTCTCTCTCTCTCTCTCTCTCTCTCTCTCTCTCTCTCTCTCTCTCTCTCTCTCTCTCTCACCTCTCTCTCTGAGTGACAGGGGCTGCCTCTTTTGTACAGTGTGTGAGTCTACCCGCCACTCACCTACTGATAACACCAAATAACCCAGTCCATTGTTATCTTTAATTCCTCACTCCTTGTCCAAAGCCATTCAATGCCATCCAGTAATCCTCACTTCTTATTTTCTTCTTCCTCCTAGCCCGTGTCTGATTCCATCCGCTCCTTCCCTCAGCCTCGACCGGGAGGTCAACAATTCTTCAGGACCAGAGGGATCAAAGCTTCCATTCTCAATGTACTGGTTCCAGATAAGCCTCTCGTCTTGTGAGAAGTGACAGTGGTCTTGTCGATATTATTCTTTCATCACTGGCTGAAAGCTAGGAAACATGTACTATATTTTGCTCATGTTCTTTATGATCTTAGGTTTAGAAATGCCCAACATGCTGCTTCTGTGCGCATGGAGTTTGTGGGAAAAAATGTTATATCCAATGCCATGAATATCTTACAGCCGTTATAATATGATTGGCATGGTGGCACGGCATTGAACATGAAAGATATGCACCGAGGACATATAGGTTACGTATGGGAGTTGTGCACATTTTTGCTTGTCTGCAACCGATTTCAGACTTTTATTTGAATGTTTTATTCTGCACTATTTCAGTCTATTCTTTACCTCTTGGATAAACATCATGTATATCATCCCAACATCACATATTCGTGACAAAGGACATACAAGACTAAACCAACGACCTATCACGCAAGTAAATGTTTGTTTACACCAGATACAGTTGGAGATTGCTCTTCTTTGAGATCACTGCGGAATAGGGTAAGGTTTAGGGAATAGGCAGAGAATGAGCTTTGAAGTGTTTTTCCAGTTGGATTGTCTCCCCAAGGAACCAAAATGAATCTGAAGGGAATTTCAACTCACACCTCGATCCCTTTCTCCTTTTCCGCATCGCATCCCCCGTCGCTCATACCTGGCTCACTGGACGACAGTTCACAAAGCTACTGAGTCCCCTGAATCTCCTAAATATTTCAGCGTCATTTTACTTATTTATCCCGCTCCAGATTTGACACTCATAGCTGGGGATTAAGGACTGGCATCTTTAGGGACTGTGGCCCCAAATACAGCATGTCTTCAAAAGGAATGAAGGGCACATTTTAGGTAATCAAAATGACATTTGAAGTTGAAAAATATGAATGGCTCACAAAGTATATCACAAACAGTGTATTAAAGTTATGTCACTGTATGCTCACCACTTAAACAATTGTTTGGAACCTGTTAAACACTGATACGTTCAGTAATAATATTCACAGAAAAAATATTTAATTTTATTAGAGAACAGTTGGCATGGTGCTTCGAAGAGAACAATCCCTACCACAAACACCAACCCTTAGATCCGAACCTGCTGATAACACTAAGTTATTGAATAAACACAAACGGCAGTTCTTAACACTCTGAATTCACACTAATTTAATGGAGATGTGAGCAAGGAACCGAAATGGTCAATTTTATTCAAGGAAGCACACAGAGAGATAACTAGCATATAGATTACTTCATTTTCGCTACTCCAGGATCATTTGTGTCCTTTGGAAGTTTAAACCAGTATTGGGCTAGCCAAAAGCAAGCAGAGGAGTGGTGAGGGCCTATATTATGTTTTTGGAGAGTGCACCAATTTTTGTTAATGAGGGGTGAAAAAGAACACACAAGCTCATTAAGTGGGTTATGGCATTGGGAAGTTGTTTCAAACTCACCCAAGGACACTGTGGCACTGTTTTCACTTTGTAGAAAAGTTCCAATTGCAATGCAGTGAGAATCAAACTAATGAGGCTACCATAATGGAACTTATACGTTTGGCATGTACTGTATATATGTTGCAGTGGAGGCTCCTCAAAGGAGGAAGGGGAGGACCTTGCTCCAAAGTGAATTTCATTCCACTAAAAATAGTTAAACATTGACTTCAATACAAAACCTAGGAGGCTCATGGTTCTCACCCCCTTCCATAGACTTACACAGTAATTATGACAACTTCCGGTGGATGTCCTCCAACCTATCAGAGCTCTTGCAGCATGAACTGACATTTTTTCCACCCAATCAAAGGATCAGAGAATTCATCTAGTACTGAACCATAAGTTACAGATAGCTAGCAATGCACTGCATAAAAAGTTGTTGACTCAGAGAGAGAAAGACAATAGTTGAGCAGTTTTGAACAAATACATTTCTTAAACTGCACTGCATGATTGTAGCTGATTTACTAACACATTAGTTCTAGTAGCTATGTTGACTATGACAGTAGCTAATATGGTGACAATGATGTAGGCTGTGTGTAGCAGTTAGCAGTAATGATATGAAGGTTTGGCTTGGAAAGGTTTTTTCGTCTGGTCACTGTCGTCTTTTGCATGCTTTTTACAAAATAATAAAATGCAATGCGACAGGACATTTATAAAACGTAGCTTTTCATTAGCTAGCTATAACTGGCATGTTCATGTGTCTCCGGCCATGATCAACTGAAATGATCTGACGATCTGGGTGGTCTTAACCAATCATAGCGCAATATGATATGACGGTAGAATGCAACCAATTACAATTCGGTATGCTGACATATGAATATTACAGTCACAGACAGCCAGCTGATTGGTTGTGCATTGAAGTCCACAAGTGAAGGGAAAAGGTAAGAAGAGGAGAGAGCATAGATGCGAGAAGGAATTATACAACGAGCAAAGCGATTAAGCTGTTTGTATGTGGATGCTATGAAAATGAACTGTGTTTGTGTGTGATCAGGGGTGTATTCATTCTGCCGATTCTGTTGGAAAAAGTTTATTGAATGGAAGCAAACGGAACGAAACTGGAATAAATATACCTGAATTTGTCCAATAGAAACTCTCGTTTTCAACAATTGAACAAATAATTACACCCTAGATTAGCTAGATTCAGGCAAGAGTGTGCCAGGCAGTATTGAATGTGTCACTGTCTGTCACCTTGATTACTCAAATATTTATCTCGACAAGTGCACCTACATTGTAAACTTTCATTCATAGGCTAGGTTATAGTAACCTCATGATGGCTATAGGGAAATGTTTAGTATCATGTAGTAGCCTAAACCAATCGATGTTACATTAAACTGGGTGAATGGAATATGAATGACAGCCATCCAATATGTTGTAATAGAAATAAGGCCATGCTCATAAAAAAATGAATCATCCTCCCTTATCTTAAACGGCACCGACTGCCACTGAGATGTTGAGATGTGTTTATGTATCACCAATGTACGAAATTGTGTGTGGAGATTCCTAAAAAAATTACAAATGACATTAATCTGCTAGGTGAGTAAAAGTGTGTTTGCTTGTCTAGCAGAAGATATGACATATACTTAGTTATTATTACTTCTGACCATTTAGCTACATTTCTTTATATCTTATTGCTTTTGTTTTCTTTAACATAAATAGGTTTTCTACCGCTTGAGGAGTAACTCAAGTTTAAGCCTCATTAAAAGTTACCCCTGTAAAGTTTAGAGCCTGGCTGCTGGTGGATGAATGTGGAATGTGTGGCTTTCAGTTGAAAGGCCTCTTAATGAGATTGTACACTTTCATAGATGGACAGTTATCTGGGAATGTATTAAAACATCACACCTCACAGCCTCCTTTTAAAACCTCTTTAATACCTTATTTTTTAATCTGTGTGGCACCAGCCATACACATTCATCCGTCTCCAATGGAATTTCAAGTGTAAAATATTAAAAACCTGAACCAAGCAAGAAGACTAATGTATGTTTAAATCTTAAAACCATGGACTTTTTGTTATTATGTCAGCAGAAAATTTCTACCTGGTACAGTAGTGGTGGTTCTTACCTGCTATAGTGGATGTGGTTCTTACATGGCATTGTGGTGTTGGATCCTACCTGGTATAGTGGTGGTGGATCGTATCTCTTATAGTGGTGGTGGATCCTACCTGGTATAGTGTATGTGGTTCTTACCTGGTATTGTGGTGGTGGTTCCTACCTGGTATAGTGGAGTTGGTTTCAATTAATTGCTAAGAAACCAAAATGACAACGCAACCTGTCAGGGAAATTCCGTACTGAGAGAAACTTGGTCATTTCTTCAAATAATCATCTTTATTTAATATTGATTAATTATTGCAATAATGAAGCCGTCAATCCAACAGTCTTGACTATCGGACCGAGTGCTTAACCTTTACAGAAATGCAGAGTTTTATATATAGTAGACCTAAAAATGCTGTTATGGCTAGCTCCACCCATCCCATGCAGACTAAGGGCCATCATAAGCCACTCTGGGTTCATCTCCTGGTTTTCTGCCTCTGGTGTTATTTTTAACCCCACCTTGTTTTAGTTTTGCAGATTCCAGGATAATTAGGAATACTGAGGCCTTTGTTCTGCTCCTCCAGGCTATCTCTATCCCGGCTAAACATACACCATATCTTGTCTATGGAATGCAGGCTCAATCAGACCGGAGACATACAATTGAAGTCAGGAGGTTTACATACACCTTAGCGAAAAATAGATTTAAACTCAGTTTTTCACAATTCCTGACATTTAATCCTAGTAAAAATTCCCTGTTTTCGGTCAGTTAGGATTGTCACTTTATTTTAAGATTGTGAAACGTCAGAATAATAGTAGAGAGAATGACTTGAACTAGAACTGACCCCACCCTGGTTGGTATGTCCTAGAATTGAGGTTTTCTATCATATAACCAAGGATGAACTAGACTGAAAAAGAGATGATAAAATCCGGTGAATACCGCTTTCCTAACAACTACACACTGAACAAACTAAACCAAAACAATGTTATAAATATGCCATCAATTGTTGCATGAAGCTGCACTGAGAAACTGTTCTTCCACATGACCATCTGAGTTCCTGCACACTCATCCTGCACAATCCCACTCATAAATAGAGAAAGCCTTATTTGAATTATTAATGCAGATTTTTGCACACAATCTTCAGGGCCTATTATCAACATCCTGGCAGGATTCTATTTCATTTAGACAGATTAGATGGATCCAGGCAGCTGGTTCTATTGAAACACTGCACAAATGTTTAAGGGTTAAGGTGATTTCGAAAGATAATCTCGGACCAGGCTGATTTGATAAAGCAAAGGTTGTATTCGTGTCTTTTTGCATATGAATGAATTTCAGCACGGGTTATGACAATGTATTGTTTTCTGAATTCTGTGTCCATCTCAGAAGTGTGGAGTATGGACCATGAATAAAATGTCAGGTCTCCTGATATATAATCTCTATGGACATTGAAAAGTCCAGCATTGCTTAAGAATGAGGCTGAGGATGAGGCTGGGGTGCGATACAATGACTACACCATCATCCATTTGTGTAAGGTCAAGTCACAGACATCCAGTCTTGTGAGGACTCAAATAACCACTTATCTTTTGGAAAGCCATAAACTAGGTAATCCTCTTATTTGACAGCCATACCAGACACTCATTACCTCTGCTTCTTCCTACATAATGAATCATGGTATAGGAACAGCATTTCGTGTCAAGATAAGTTCATCCATTTCATAAGACATTCAGTATGAATTTCCTCAGTGAAAGCTTCAGCTACACAACAACCTACACCTGACCAATCCCAGATTATCTCTCCACCCTTCTTAAGGACATAAAGCCCAACAGATGACACCAGCGTGCCCTTATAGAGAGGAATGAAGCCTTCTTCAGAGGGATGGTGTTAACCTTCAATTCACCCCACTGTTGTATTCTGTATTTGTCTTATCTTAAATTGTTTCCTTCTGATCACATCCCGTGTTCAACTCTTACGACAAATTACAAACAGAGAGATTCCTAGGAGGGCAGAGAGAAGGGAAGAGAGGACGAGAGAGAGGGGAAGAGAGGACGAGAGAGAGGGGGAGACAGGGCGAGAGAGAGGGGAAGAGAGGACAAGAGAGAGGACGAGAGAGAGAGGAAGATTGAGAATGGGGTCTGATTAAAATGTCAGATGAGCAGTATATTTGCCTTAAAGATTGAAAAGATTGAAGACAGTTTATTGTACACTGCCACAACCCATAACCGCTGCTCGCAATCCGACATGTAAATTAGTTATTGGCATCAAGTATCAAAAGCTAAAAACATATAGCATCCACCACAATATTAATTCAAGTGTGCCTCTTACTTCCATATATTCAATACAGTATGAACATGCCTACACAAACACCTACATTCCACTCTCTAGGCACATTTAGACATTTTATTAAAGATCCATTTTCAGCTCTGATTTGTTTTGGAGGTACATGTGAAGTGAACCTCCGTTTTTAAAATGTGTCATTGTGTGTGTATGTGCGTGAGTGCGTAAACATTAAATATGTAAAGATGTAATTATGCGTTTTGCAGTATAGTAAGCAAATATTTGTTTACCATTAAAAGGATATTAGAAAGCTACTCTGAAGTTTATTGCCCGTAATGTAAGTTGATTTTCGAAAAATTCATTTAATAACTTTATCTTAGTGTAATGAGTTTTTATTTGTGAGGAAATGGATTGTATGTTGAAATCAAATTATGTTAAATGAACACAAAATTAGCAGCAGGAATAAAAATGTAACAGTTTTCGATGATGGCAACTTTTACCGAGACACAAATGTACAATGTCATCTGTCCTCAAGTGGTCACATGTTCATCATTTTTGTTTACCTTCATACACTTCCATTGCTACCTTACCATAACCTCCCTCTCCTCACAGTGTTTCTCTCCCTTTGCTCTCTCTATTAAATTCTAATAGGTTTGACAGGTTTATTTTCACTGCTGTAGATAAAAATCATTATTGCCATATTCCTCTGTCACAGCTGTCAGTGTCCCCACTATGCCCCGTTATTTGTGAAGGGCCCTTAAGTGTCATTTTGGGGATTGATGGTCACTCTGCGGCAGCGTGGTTACACTTCTCCTTCAAGCCAAAGTATGACAGCAGATGCACATCCCTTCCTATGAGCTAGCAGGAAGGTCCATGCCAAAGTGGAATGGAGACAAATTTACAGCCTCTGAAGAGGTGGTGGGGTTTTATGCTACCTTAGGGTATAGATGGCTGATAGATCTACACATGATCAGTTACTGTTCATTCTTCTCCATATCGCTGTATGTGTTTTATCTTAACTTGATCTCACAACAAATGCTCACATTGGCAAACAATCCAACAGACTGAGATATGCTCATATTCTCTGAATCGCAAAAATGGCTGATACATGTGTCAAAAGCAGAGTTCTAAAATCACATGGCAAACAACCACAGAGGAAGGCCAAAGTACAATCAAAGGTTCTTTATTATCAACTCAGCTTTTACAAAAATGACAATACACAGTACCACTACGGCCCGATTAGAAACATATTAAAAGCCTGGGATTTAGGGCTATAGTCTAACTATGATCACCGGGGCAAAGTAAATATTTTATTTTATTATGTTTATTTGTCCTTTATTTAACTTGGCAACAGTTGATTCCCTCACGGAGCTGTGGTCAATGTAAGTTTGTTCGGCTCTTTCCGAGCAGCGTTCGTTTATTTGTCTCTTCCTGATAAGGGTTCAGATCTTCCTCCCGAGCAGGGGTCTTTAGTCGATGGCTGGTCCGGTAGTCAATCGCTAGTTTGGTTGTCAATGGCAGGTAGTGCTATAGAGAGTGTTGTATTTGTGTCTTTTTCCCACAGCAGGCGAACAGCGAGCAGCAGCAACGAGGTAGACGTCCATCGGTTGAGAGGTCCCCGATCCGAATGGCGTCTGAATTTTCAGTTCCTTTTAACTCTAGTCCTGGGAAGTGTTTAGCAATTAGTTTGGGGAGGGAGGAGGTGATACGGAATTGGCAACAGATGTCTCAATGTCACTTTATCCATGCCAATCTGTGGAACCACAGCACACCATGAAAGCAAGCTAAATAGTCCATGCGATTAAATTCGATTTCACACGTGAGAATGTAAGGAAATAAGTGGAAGACAATCAATGTAAACATAGAGCACACATGATTAAAAGATACATATATTCATGATATCAGATAATAAGATACTGATATGTAATATAAAGAGAATGTCAGTCTGTAGTTTAGTAGGAGTAATTGTCACTTGTGACATTAGTACTTGATCATGACTCTCAGTTGGGCGAAGGCATTGGACGAATGCATCTTCTGTACAAGGACGTTTTGTTTAAGAGTGCTCAATCTGAACATTAACACGTGTCGCTTGCAGTATGTTTGTGGAAGTATAAAGACCTTATCTTTCATAAAATAATAATTTTATAAATGACAACACACCTTTATATGGTTAGGGTTAGTGTTCCCCTGGGGCCATATCTCCATGTTACACCGCTTGTTTACAGAAGACAAGACGTGGGGCCACCTGTAGTAATTAGTTATCTAGCGTGCTCCTAACACCTGTGTGTAAGCGTAACTCAGGAAGTGTAGTTTCGTCAAACGGAGGCACCAATAGCTGTACAAAACTGCTACAGTAAGTGTATATTGTTATTTTAAAGATTCTTTCTCATTGATGAAAGATAAGGGTCATACTGTATGTTTTGAAAGCTGTATCGCAAGCGATGATTGACGTTTCTAAACGTTAAAACACAGCGTTGGGATTGTAGTTCACATGAGCTAGTTGTGGGCAAAGTGAATGGTTGAAAACGTTAGGGAGAAGGCAGAATGTGACACGTTAGCAGGTCGTCAGGGTTAGAGTAAGGTTTAAGCATGCACATGAGATTTAAGGTTATTAAGTCAAATTGTTATTTGTTATTATTTGTTTGTTATTTAACCCTTATTTTACCAGGTAAGTTGACTGAGAACACATTCTCATTTACAGCAACGACCTAGGGAATACTTACAGGGGAGAGGAGGGGGCAGAATGAGCCAATTGTAAACTGGGGATGATTAGGTGACTGTGATGGTATGAGGGCCAGATTGGGAATTTAGCCAGGACACCGGGGTTAGCACCCCTACTCTTACGATAAGTGCCATGGGATCTTTAGTGACCACAGAGAATCAGGACACCTGTTTAACATCTCATCCGAAAGACGACACCCTAGACAGGGCGAAAGACGACACCCTACACAGGGCAATGTCCCCAATCACTGCCCTCGTGCATTGGGATATTTGTTTTAGACCAGAGAAAACGGTGCATCCTACTGGCCCTCCAACCCTGCTTAACTTCAGAAGCAAGCCAGTAGTGGGATGCAGGGTGGTATGCTGCTAATGTAGGGTAGGGTTAAGGTTAAGGTTAAGTCTAAAGAAGGGGAAGGTTAAGGTTAAGTCTAATGTAGGGTAGGGTTAAGGCTAAGTCTAACGTAGGGTAAGATTAAGGTTAAGATTAAGTCTAATGTAGGGTAAATTTAAGGTTAAGGTTAAGTCTAATGTAGGGTAAGGTTAAGGTTAAGTCTAATGTAGGGTACAGTTAAGGTTAAGGTTAAGTCTAATGTAGGGTAAGGTTAAGGTTAAGTCTAATGTAGGGTAAGGTTAAAGTTAAAGGGGAATGGAAACACTAGGATTTAGAACGCCATCTAACTGAAACTGTAAATCGCCGTATTGGAATTCTTGAGTCACTGGCAGGAGAGAAATATTTGGAACTCCCCAAAAAAGCTGAATTTACTGAATAGTTCCGAGTCTGAGAGTGAGTTTATTTCCGAGACTGTTAGTTAGGAAGCCAATAAACCCACTGAACCCGTTCATGTTTGAGCTGATCGTTTGAGCCGATCGTTGCCCCGATCAAGGAGTTCATTCTCATAGCAGTAACAACACAGACATGCCGCCTGAAACACCTAAACTAGAGGGTCGGCGTAGACAAACACAAACTGGTGTGAGTGTGGATGCTGCTAGATAATGGCTAGAGTATGACTGTGTGTGTTGTAGAGAGATGGTGGAGATAGAGCACAAAATCCTGGCGGATGGTGGGTGTATTACATCCAGTCAGAGGTTCCTGTCAATCTGTCTGGATGGCGATGTATTTATTGGACGTGTCACTAATCCTTATGAAGGACATCCTGGCAGAAGAGGTTACTCTACCAGTCAACAGCCGATATGCGAGTTAAATAATTGATTAAATGTTGCATGATTATGAATTGTTTAATATCAGTAGTGGGTAGATGCTCAATAAATATAATCAGTATCCTACAACGATGTTTATGGATCATGGTGCCGGAGGAGATGGCTGCCGTTTAACGGGCTCCGAACCAATTGTGCTATTGTGTGTGTTTGTTTGCGTTATTTGTAATTCATTTTGTACGTAATGTTTTTGCACCGTCTCTTATGACCGAAAATAGCTTCTGGATATCAGGACAGTGATTACTCACCTCGTACTGGATGAAGACTTTTTTCTTTAACCAGTCGGACGTGGAGGATTTACTTCAGACACCAGACAAGACCCAAATCCCTGTCATTAGCATGAAGAAGAGACAGAGATATCGGGGACGTAGGTCGGGGTGCCTTGTAAGGATCCAACGGCGAGTGGCTAATCTGCCACTACCATCAGTCCTATTAGCCAACGTACAATCTGCCGTGTCTTTACTATGGATTAAATTATATATGACATGCTATTTTATCAAATCAATTCTGTGTAATTAATATTTCCTGATTAAACTAATCATGTAAATGTAATTAACTAGAAAGTCGGGGCACCACGGAAGAATGTTTATAGAGCTGTTGTCTTCCAAGTAAACTCTTAAAGATCTGGTAATCTTTTATATCAATAGCAGTCCATTTTTTATCGCCTTATTCAGTGTAACGATTCTCGTCTGATGAAAGAGAAGAGGACCAAAATGCAGCGTGGTAAGTGTTCGTCATAATTTATTTGAAAACTGAACACTACACAAAATAACAACGGGGAGAAAACGAAATGGTTCTGCAAGGTGAACAGACACTACACAGAAAACAGGCTACCTAAGTATGATTCTCAATCAGAGACAACGATCGACAGCTGCCTCTGATTGAGAACCATACCAGGCCAAACACAGAAATATAACATAGAAAAAAGAACATAGACTACCCACCCCAACTCACGCCCTGACCAACCTAACACAAAGACATAAAAAAGGAACTAAGGTCAGAACGTGACATTCAGTCTCATCTGAACGTTGTAAAATTCTTCGTTATCTTCACGAACCCTGGCTAACAAGTTGAATCAGCAATACAAAATTTGGTTGAATTTTTTATTGACTAAATACCTAAATAATCACACAGAATTACATATACACAGGATGGATCATACATTGATTCCTAATTATGTCCGGAAAAAAATGTCCCCAGCAGACAAAACCGATATGACGGCTGGTTACACAAAGAAAGGGGGTTGGCTTTGAATGAAAGAGCGGGAAGACAGAGGAACAAAAGGATTGGGTCTCTATCGGACCTCATGAAGCTATGCTATCATAAAAATAGAATCTTATACTGTAACGGTCGTCTTGTGGTGAATGAGCGGACCAAGGCGCAGCGGGTGATGAAGACATAATGAATATTTATTAACGACAAGACGAACCACGAAAACTCTTAAACAAACTACAAAACAAATAAACGACGTAGACTGACCTAAAACATGAGAACTTACAAATACACGAAGAACGCACGAACAGGTACAGACTACAAACAAACGCTACAGTCCCGTGTGGTACGAACATACATACAGACACGGAAGACAACCACCCACAAACAAACAGTGAGAACAGCCTACCTTAATATGGTTCTCAATCAGAGGAAACGTCAAACACCTGCCTCTAATTGAGAACCATATCAGGCAACACATTAAACCCAACATAGAAACACAACACATAGAATGCCCACCCAGCTCACGTCCTGACCAAAAAACAAAGGATTAACACAATAACTAGGGTCAGAACGTGACAGTCCCCCCCCCCCCCCCCCAAGGTGCGGACTGCGACCGCACCACCTAAACCTATAGGGGAGGGTCTGGGTGGGCATCTGTCCACGGCGGCAGCTCTGGCGCAGGACGTGGACCCCACTTCACCCTTGTCTTTGTCCGCTTCTGTGGCCTCCTCAAAGTGGCGACCCTCGCCACCGACCTTGGACTGGGAACCCTAGACATGGGTCCCGCTGGACTTAGGGGCAGCCCCGGACTGAGGGACCGCTCCGGACTGGCTGGCTCTGGCGGATCCTGGCTGGCTGGCTCTGGCGGATCCTGGCTGGCTGGCTCTGGCGGATCCTGGCTGGCTGGCTCTGGCGGATCCTGGCTGGCTGGCTCTGGCGGATCCTGGCTGGCTGGCTCTGACGGCTCGGGACAGACGGACAGCTCTGACGGCTCGGGACAGACGGACAGCTCTGACGGCTCGGGACAGACGGACAGCTCTGACGGCTCGGAACAGACGGGCACACCTGTAGGGAGGAGACGGAGAGACAGCCTGGTGCGTGGGGCTGCCACAGGACCCACCAGGCTGGAGAGACCTACAGGAGGCTTGATGTTAAGAGGCACCTGAAGGACCGGGCTGTGAGGGAGCACTGGAGCGCAGCCTTGGCACCACTCCCCCAGGCTGGAATACTACTCCAGCCCGTACCCTCCAGAGTGCAGGCACAGGTTGAACCGGGCTGTGGATGAGCACTGGAGATCTAGTGCCTACTACGCGCACCTCTCCCTTAGGCTCCACTCCCACATTTGCCCGGTACGAGCGGAGCGTAGGCATAGGACGCACTGCACCCTCCCAGCGCCCCGGAGACACAGCACGCAGAGCCGGCGCAGGATACCCTGGACCGAAACTGCGTACCGGAGACCAGACGCGCTGAGCAGGCACAATCCGCCCCGGCTGGATGCCCACACTCACATGACACTTTCGGGGGACTGCCCTATAGCGCACCAGGCTATGGGCACGCACTGGCGACACCGTGCGCTTAACCGCATAACACGGTGCCTGAACAGTGACGCGTTGCTTATAATAAGCACGAGGAGTGCGCTCAGGTCTGCTACCTGGCTTAGCCACACTCCTCTCTAGCCCCCCCCCCCAAAAAATTATGGGGCTGCCTCTTGTACCTGTCGCGCTGCCGTGCTGCCTCCTCATATCGCCGCCGCTCAGCTTTCGCTTCCTCCAGCTCAGCTTTGGGGCGGCGATACTCCCCAGCCTGTGCCCAGGGTCCTTCTCCGTTCAAAATCTCTTCCCATGTCCAGGAGTCCTGGGATTTCTGCTGTTGCTGTCGCTGCCCTTTTCCCCGCTGCTTGATCCTTTGTGGGTGGGTGATTCTGTAACGGTCGTCTTGTGGTGAATGAGCGGACCAAGGCGCAGCGGGTGATGAAGACATAATGAATATTTATTAACGACAAGACGAACCACGAAAACTCTTAAACAAACTACAAAACAAATAAACGACGTAGACTGACCTAAAACATGAGAACTTACAAATACACGAAGAACGCACGAACAGGTACAGACTACAAACAAACGCTACAGTCCCGTGTGGTACGAACATACATACAGACACGGAAGACAATCACCCACAAACAAACAGTGAGAACAGCCTACCTTAATATGGTTCTCAATCAGAGTAAACGTCAAACACCTGCCTCTAATTGAGAACCATATCAGGCAACACATTAAACCCAACATAGAAACACAACACATAGAATGCCCACCCAGCTCACGTCCTGACCAAAAAACAAAGGATTAACACAATAACTAGGGTCAGAACGTGACATATACATTCTAAATAACCACACATTTGGAAAAGGAAAATGCAAGAAATATATTTAGTCTGAGCTGCGCTTCGATAGATTGGTCGAAGATGGGTGGCTGGGTTGCCCAGCAGAGATCTCCCTTGTCCTTTGAAGAATATTTCCGGGCGGATACTTTGTAGTCTGTCGTCGTGTGGTAGAACGGATACGTTGTAGTACCCTGTCGTTCTGAAGAGATTGTCCGTCCTTACCTAGGCCACGCACGTTTACAGCTGCTGCTGATAACTCGACGTCTAGGATGTACCACTTCTTTAGTGAAAAAAAGTTCAAAGTTTATACCAAGTTTTCATACTCAGCTCGTGCTATTTTCTGGCTGGTGTAGTCAAAATTCATCCTTCCAGCGTGGCGATCGTCAAATCCACATTGAAATTAGCTCTTTTAAACGTATGGACATCAGTCCTCACGTCATCCGGAACACAAGGTTGACTTTCGTCAACAGGCTTAAGTAGTGGGGGAGAGGAGGGCGTGTTTCATATTTCTCAACCAATGTCTGTTCACTTGGGTGTGGCCACTGAGTGAACATAGTTTACTTTATGAAAACAATTCTCTCATTTAGAAGCTAAAATTACATTTAATATTTTCACAAATAGTTTCATATTTAGACATTTACTTCTCACAACCATTCCATGTGAATTTGATAACTAGAATGTGTAGACTTTCCAAGATACAATATATGTCGTCCTATCATCAGATATAATGTCCTAGACAACAACTGATCTGACATCATATTCTTTAAGCACCAACGGACATTTTCAACTGGTTTGATTACAGAAAGATTGTTCTTTTCCCCAACCTTTTGATGTCACCATACTCTCTCTATTTTAACAACGGGATTTCCAAGAGTCCATTCTGTAGAGTGGAGAGAAAAAAGGGGGAAAGGTTTTTATGGGGGGTCATAAACCTCCCCCAACAGGGCAACGTTATGACAAATCATTGGATAACAAAATGGACGGGCTACGATCATGAATATCCTACCAACCGGACATTAAAAACTGTAATATCTGATGTTTCATCAGGTCGTGGCTGAACAAGGACATGGATAACATACAGCTGTAGTTTTTGTCCGCTGCATCAGCAAGATAGAACAGCTGCCTCCGGTAAGACAAGGTGTGGCGGTCTGCGTATATTTGTAAATAACAGCTGGTGCATGAAATCTAATTTGAACAAAGTCTCAAGGTTTTGCTCACCTGATTTAGATTATCTCATGATAAGCTGTAGACTACACTATTTACCAAGAAAGTTTTCATCTATATTTTTCGTAGCTGTATATTTACCACCACAAACCAATGCTCGCACTAAGACCAAACTCAATGATAGGAGCATAAACAAACAGGAAAATGCTCATCCAGAGGCGTGGCCGGCAACTTTTATGCAGGGAAACTTAAATCCGTTTTACCTCATTTCTACCAACATGTTACATGTGCAACCAGAAGAAAAATAACTCTAGACCACCTTTACACCACATACAGAGACACGTACAACGCTCTTCCTCGCCATCCATTTGGCCAATCTGAGCATAATTATATCCTCCTGATTCCTACTTACAAGCAAAATCTAAAACAGGAAGCACCAGTGACTCGTTCAATACAGAAGTGGTCAGATAACACAGATGCTAAGCTACAGGACTGTTTTGCTAGCACAGACTGGAATAGGTTCCGGGATTCTTCCGATGGAATTGAGGAGTACACCACATCAGTCACTGGCTTCCTCAATAAGTGCATCAATGACATCGTCCCCACAGTGACCGTACATATATACCCCAGCCAGAAGCCATGGATTACAGGCAACATCCGCACTAAGCTAAAGGGTAGAGCTGCCGCTTTCAACGAGCATGGACGCTAACCTTGACGCTGATAAGAAATCCCACTATGCCCTCCGACAAACCATCA
The DNA here is from genome assembly GCF_016432855.1 of Salvelinus namaycush. Taxonomy (NCBI): domain Eukaryota; kingdom Metazoa; phylum Chordata; class Actinopteri; order Salmoniformes; family Salmonidae; genus Salvelinus; species Salvelinus namaycush. Next base: position 12,304,927 of record NC_052311.1, on the reverse strand, counting down.
AACAGACAAAGCATCAATATAGGACTAAGATTGAATCGCACTACACCGGATCAGACGCTCCTCGGATGTGGCAGGGCTTGCAAACTATTACAGACTACAAAGGGAAGCACAGCCGCGAGCTGCCCAGTGACACAAGCCTACCAGTCGAGCTAAATTACTTCTATGCTCGCTTTGAGACAAGCAACACTGAAGCATGCATGAGAGCAGCAGCTGTTCTGGACGACTGTTTGATCACACTCTCCGTAGCCAATGTGAGTAAGACCTATAAAAAGGTCAACATTCACAAGGCCGCAGTGCCAGACCGATAACTAGGACGTGTACTCCGAGCATGTGCTGACCAACTGGCAAGTGTCTTCACTGACATTTTCAACCTGTCGCTAACTGAGTCTAAAATACCAACATGCTTCAAGCAGACCACCATAATCCCTGTGCCCAAGAACACTAAGGTAACCTGCCAAAATGACTACCGACCTGTAGCACTCACATCTGTAGTCGTGAAGTGCTTTGAAAGGCTGGTCATGGCTCACATCAAAACCATTATCCCAGAAACCCTAGACCCACCTTAATTTGCATATCACCCCAACAGCTCCACAGATGATACGTGAGAATGTTATTAATTGACTACAGCTTAGCGTTCAACACCATCTTGCACTCAAAGCTCATCACTAAGCTAAGGACCCTGGGACTAAACACCTCCCTATGCAACTGGATCCTGGACTTCCTGACGGGCTGCCCACAGGTGGTAAGGGTAGGAAACAACATATCTGCCACACTGATTGTGAACACAGGGGCCCGTCAGGGGTGCGTGCTTACTCCCCTCCTGTACTCCCTGTTCACCAATTACTGCATGGACAGGAACAACTCCAATACCATCATTATGTTTGCCAATGACACAACAGTGGTAGGCCTGATCACCGACAACGACGAGACAGCCTATAGGGAGGAGGTCAGAGACCTGGCCATGTGGTGCCAGGATAACAGCCTCTCCCTCAACGAGATCGAGACAAAGGAGATGATTGTGGACTACAGGAAAAGGAGGACTGAGCACGCCCCCATTCTCATCGACGAGGCTGTAGTGGAGCAGGTTGAGCACTTCAAGTTCTTTGGTGTCCACATCACCAACAAACTATCATGGTCCAAATACACCAAGACAGTCGTGAAGAGGACATGGCTGCTGCTACTCTCTGTTTATTATCTCTCTGTTTATTATCTATGCGTAGGTACTTTACTTCTACCTACATGTACACATCACCTGTAACGGGGTGAGTGACTGGTTGCCGGGAAGTCAGGCGCAGGAGAACAGAGATGGGTGATAACAGGAGAACTTTAATATACACCCTGGCCCAAAGGCACAGGCAAGGCAGCACAAAGCACCACGGTAACATGAACCGGATTAAACAAAACAAACAAACCTAGGTTTGAAACAAACCTAGCGCAAGCCAGCCTGCGTAACACCCTACACAAAGAACAATTCCACACACAGACATGGGGGAAACAGAGGGTAATACACATTTAGCCTGATGAGGGAATGTGAACCAGGTGTGTGGGAAAACAAGACAAAACAAATGGAAAATGAAAGGTGGAGCGGCGATGGCTAGAAGACCGGTGACGTCGACTGCCGAACGCCGCCCGAACAAGGAAAGGGACCGACTTCGGCGGAAGTCGTGACATTACCTCAATTACCTTGACTAACCTGTGCCCCCGCACATTGACTCTGTACCGGTACCCCCTGTATATAGCCTCGCTACTGTTATTTTACTGCTGCTCTTTAATTATTTGTTATTTTTCCATTATAATTGATTTTTTATATTTTTGCATGTGACAAATAACATTTGATTTGATCACGAGTGCTGTTTGGTGCGATGGTAACACATTTACCTTTTGATTAGACAACCTGAGTTCGAATCGCAGACAGCATCATGATTCATGAAATCTCATTCTAATCAGTAATGGGGTGTGCTCATTATAAATGCATTGTGATTTAGTTTCGGTGTCAGACTAACTTTTGTTATGATTTTGTTTGCAGAGCATACAGGCTGTCAGCTTATCGCCAGTTCACCCTATGGGCACAAGCAAGAATTGGACGAGGTGTACAGCGTCTCTTCCCTGCGTGTGTAGTTTCTTCCATAAAGTGTGCAAACCCATATGCAAAAGCATTTATATAGGTTTGAATAAAACCATTTCATTTAGAAAATATAGCCTGCTGTATTTTTTTTTTAAGACATAGACTTAATGCCTGCGCCTTATGTAAAAATAGTATTAATTAGCTTGTCCACTATAACAACAGGTTCAAGCGTAACCAGATAAACTTGCTTTGAAGATAAAACTACTTTCAACGTGCACTAATCCCGTGTCCCTGTCGCTAGAGTAGTGACTTCAACTATCTTTGGCTGCAATCTATTGGAAAGGAATGGTACCTACACTGGGCAGCTAGCTGGCAGAGTCAAAGTAGACTTGAATAATAAAAGCCATTTAGCAGACACCTTTATCCAAAGTGAACTGGGTGCATGGTAGTGGAAACAGGTCATAGAAACAGTATTACAATGTTAATATCATGGATGATCAGTCCTTGCATCTATAGCTCTGTCTATGAATTTGAGAGTGGTTACATTTCCCTAGCCCCATCCCTTAGCTTTTTACCGAAAGAGGAGCAGGGAGGCATTTTGTTATTGTTTCTACTGCTGATTACCACTTTAATAAGTTAAGATGCAGATTAAATACACACCAAAATACGTTACAGATACTATAAAAATGTCCCATCACTCAGACAGTAAGTGATTACACAGTATCCAGCACAGCAAACAATCAATCCATCAAATATATTTTACAAAAGCCCATTTTACATCAAAATAATAATCACAGTGGTTATAGAGGGTGCAACACCTCAGGAGCAAATGTCAGTTGGCTTTTCATAGCTGAGCATTCATAGGTTGAGAGAGAGAGTCGAAACAGCAGGACCAGGACAAGGTAGGGCATCCGTTGAAACGGGTAAACAAATCTGTGTAAAAACAATTCCACTCCGATTCCCTTTGTGGATGGGTGTATCTTTGAATTGGCTGTTGAATGGCCTGCTCCTCCCCATATTTGGAACACCAGCCCGCTCCCCCAAATTGATCAATAGTACATCTTGGTTCGCACTGTGATGATTGTGATTCTGAGCTCTCAGGTTCACACAGTGAGTTATGGTCTTCACTGATCTCACTCTCTGTCAGTTCCATCTGTGGCGTATAGGGCCAGGACTCGGTTGTATACTGATGGTCGTGAGCGCAATCTATCTGGGCCCCGAGGTCTTTAGTGATGGTCCCGGTGGACCTCTCCTCTACTGCAGCACAGGAACACTCTGGCACCCAGGAGTCAGTTTAGCATGCTGTACTAACCGTTCTTTCCTGTTGGTGGAAAACAATTATGTCATCTATTAGGCTATACTTATATTCAAGAATCACCTGCATGTACTTGAAATAAACAATAGCCTTAGAAATAACTTGGATTTGCATGTACCTCCTCTGCCCCCTGCACAGTCTCCTCCAGGATGAAAACATTTTCAGGGATGAAGATATCAACCTGAAAACAAACAAATGTTTTGTTAAGACAACTGAGCCCAAATATATCAGTTGGCATAAACAGGCTACCTGTCTTGTATCCTTTGTCAACACACACACACACACACACACACACACACACACACACACACACACACACACACACACACACACACACACACACACACACACACACACACACACACACACACACACACACACACATCAGATACAGCAGATACAGGGACATTTATTTTTCAGCAAACATTAGCTATGTCAACTTCAGTCAACTTCAGCTAAATGAGGTGGAGCTAACAAAACATTACAAAAACAAATCTGTTAACAAAATATATTACAGTACTTGACTATCTGAGGTGGAAGCTTGCTACAGTAACTATCTAATAACAGGGGTACACGGAGAAACTGTGTTGTAATTTTAGTTGCAGTTGAGATGCTTGCTAATGTTACTTGCTGGGGGGTGTTACACAAAACACTTCAGAGGCAATTAGCTAGTTACCTTCAACTAGAGTTGCAACAAAGTTGTGTCTAAGGCTAGCCTAGTCAACAACAGTCATGACCGGTTAACGTTACCTCAGGCTCCATTGCATTGACTCACGTCGCCTCCTCCATTCAGTCGCTTTTGTTTGACTGCAAAGTCAGCGATGTTGATGATGATCGGTTGGTAACCCCTACACCATAACCCTCGAAATTTAAAATGCATGTGCAAGCTGAGGGCTTCATTGTAGGCCTATGACTCCTTTTCATTCGGAAACTCCCGGTTGTCGCATCGAAAGTGCACCTTCATCGTGAAGTCTGCAGACCCTGCTGGCTCGAGCTGGCACGTCCTTCCTCTTCAGGACATGAAGCCACTTCTTCAAAAGTTGTGGGTCCTTGGGCAGCCGATGGTAGTTTACCGAGGGATTTTTTTGGAGCCAATTCATTCAGCCTGGCGCCATACAGTTCATGTTGAATTACTACTTGTTGCCATCTTCAAAAAACTCACTCTTTTCGATTCTCCGCAAGAAAGCTCTATCCCATAGACAATTTGCTGCTTCCTGTCAGTGATGCAGTGGTGTCAGTCATTACTAATTCAATTTAAAATGGCACTGACCATAGCTCTAACAAACCTTGTCGATGATCAAAATACTAAATATAGAGCTGTTTTTATGTTAAATGCACATGTTTAGTATTAGTGGATTGAATACATCTCTTTATTTAGATTGAATTCCTAAAGTCTTTCCATTCACCTTTAATTCTTGCCACTATAGGGGGTGCTGTTTCGCATTAGCATAATTTGCTCTCCAGATTAAACTGCCTAGTACTCAATTCTTGCTCGTACAATATGCATATTATTGTTATTATTGGATAGAAAACACTCTCTAGTTTCTATAGCCGTTTGAATTATGTCTCTGAGTGAAACAGAACTCATTCTACAGCACTTTTCCTCCCAGTGTGTGAGATTTCAGAAATCTTGGCCTCTGGTTCCAGATCAGTTTTAAAGTCCCTGTAAATCCTATGAGGATACAAACACTGCCCACGCCTTCCTCTAGATGTCAGTAAGTGGTGACAATTTGAATGGAGTCGATTGCGCAATCAGTGCCTGTATAAAACGGCAAAGACCGGATGTACCGTTCCTTTGCTCCCTGCGCCTGACGCACAAAGGACGTTGGACCTCCTCTCTTTCCAAGCTTTGGTTTGGCCACTTATATATCGCCGGTCATGTTTTTACTCGTTATTGGTGTTAAAAACATCATAAGGTAGTTAATTTAAACCGTTTTATAGCAATTTATATCCGTTTAGTGCGATTTTGAGGCATTTTCTTTGTGGTGCACTTTGAAGCGATGGGCACGTTTCCAGTACCGGTCGAACGTTAGTGGGCATTTCGACGGACAGAGGACATCTTTCGACCAAAAGAAGATTAGACCCAAGAAAGGATACATTGCCCAAGATTCTGATGGAAGATCACCTCATAGTAAGAAATATTTAATATGATAAATCGTTGTTCTGTCGAAAAATTTTAAACGCATATTCCGCCATTTTGTTTGGTATAGCTTCGCTTGGCGAACCCTGTATTGCACAGTAAGGATAATTTTAGAAATGTAATTCAGCGATTGCATTAAGAACTAATTTGTCTTTCGATAGCTGTCCAACTTATATTTTTTTAGTCAAGTTTATGAATAGTTATCCATGAGACAAGATCACTGTGAAAGATGGCGACCGACATTTTCAGGCTAGTTTTTTGTGGCTAAATATGCACATTTTCGAACAAACTCTATATGTATGTTGTAATATGATGTTACAGGAGTGTCATCGGAAGAATTCTGAGAAGGTTAGTGAAAAAATTAATATATTTTGGCGATGATAACGATATCGCTCTCTTTGGCTTGAATCAATGGTCGGGTAACGTTTGCATATGTGGTATGCTAATATAACGATTTATTGTGTTTTCGCTGTAAAACGCTTAGAAAATCTGAAATATTGTCTGAATTCACAAGATCTGTGTCTTTCCATTGCTATGCTTTGTCTATTTTTATGAAATGTTTTATGATGAGTAAATTGGTAATACACGTTGCTCTCTATAGTAATTCTAGTCGAGTTGTGATGGTGGGTGCAATTGTAAACTATGATTTATACCTGAAATATGCACATTTTTCTAACAAAACCTATCCTATACAATAAATATGTTATCAGACTGTCATCTGATGAGGTTTTTTCTTGGTTAGTGGCTATCAATATCTTTATTTGGCCGAATTGGTGATAGCTACTGGTGTTGAGAAAAAATGGTGGACTAAGAAAAATGGTGTCTTTTGCTAACGTGGTTAGCTAATAGATTTACATATTTTGTCTTCCCTGTAAAACATTTTAAAAATCTGAAATGGTGGCTTTATTCACAAGATCTGTATCTTTCATTTGGTGTCTTGGACTTGTGATTTAATGATATTTAGATGCTACTATTTAATTGTGACGCTATGCTAGCGATGCTAATCAGTGTGGGGGGGGGGGGGGGGGGGGTGGGGGGTGATCCCGGATCCGGGGTTGAGGCTCGTGAAAGGTTAAGGTTAAGTCTAATGTAGGGTAAGGTTAACGTTAAGTCTAATCTAGGGTAAGGTTAAGTCTAATCTAGGGTAAGGTTAAGGTAAAGTCTAAAGTAGGGTAAGGTTTGAAAACAAAATTGGATTCCAACCTGCACATTAAGCCCAACCAGCTATCAAGCACAAATCAAATCAAATCAAGTTTATTTTATATAGCCCTTCGTATATCAGCTAATATCTCGAAGTGCTGTACAGAAACCCAGCCTAAAACCTCAAACAGCAAGCAATGCAGGTGTAGAAGCACGGTGGCTAGGAAAAACTCCCTAGAAAGGCCAAAACCTAGGAAGAAACCTAGAGAGGAACCAGGCTATGAGGGGTGGCCAGTCCTCTTCTGGCTGTGCCGGGTGGAGATTATAACAGAACATGGCCAAGATGTTCAAAATGTTCATAAGTGACAAGCATGGTCAAATAATAATCAGGTATAAATGTCAGTTGGCTTTTCATAGCCGATCATTAAGAGTTGAAAACAGCAGGTCTGGGACAGGTAGGGGTTCCATAACCGCAGGCAGAACAGTTGAAACTGGAATAGCAGCAAGGCCAGGTGGACTGGGGACAGCAAGGAGTCATCATGCCCGGTAGTCCTGACGTATGGTCCTAGGGCTCAGGTCCTCCGAGAGAGAGAAAGAAAGAGAGAAGAAGAGAATTAGAGAGAGCCAAGATTTTCAAAATGTTCATAAATGACAAGCATGGTCAAATAATAATCAGGAATAAATGTCAGTTGGCTTTTCATAGCCGATCATTAAGAGTTGAAAGCAGCAGGTCTGGGACAGGTAGGGGTTCCATAACCGCAGGCAGAACAGTTGAAACTGGAACAGCAGCAAGGCCAGGTGGACTGGGGACAGCAAGGGGTCATCATGCCCGGTAGTCCTGACGTATGGTCCTAGGGCTCAGGTTCTCCGAGAGAGAGAAAGAAAGAGAGAAGGAGAGAATTAGAGAGAGCATACTTAAATTCACACAGGACACTGGATAAGACAGGAGAAGTACTCCAGATATAACCAACTGACCCTAGCCCCCCGACACATAAACTACTGCAGCATAAATACTGGAGGCTGAGACAGGAGGGGTCAGGAGACACTGTGGCCCCATCCGATGATACCCCCGGACAGGGCCAAACAGGAAGGATATAACCCCACCCACTTTGCCAAAGCACAGCCCCCGCACCACTAGAGGGATATCTTCAACCACCAACTTACAATCCTGAGACAAGGCCGAGTATAGCCCACAAAGATCTCCACCACAGCACAAACCAAGGGGGGGCGCCAACCCAGACAGGAAGATCACGTCAGTAACTCAACCCACTCAAGTGACGCACCCCTCCTAGGGACGGCATGAAAGAGCACCAGTAAGCCAGTGACTCAGCCCTGTAATAGGGTTAGAGGCAGAGAATCCCAGTGGAGAGAGGGGAACCGGCCAGGCAGAGACAGCAAGGGTGGTTCGTTGCTCCAGAGCCTTTCCGTTCACCTTCACACTCCTGGGCCAGACTACACTCAATCATATGACCTACTGAAGACATAAGTCTTCAGTAAAGACTTAAAGGTTGAGACCGAGTCTGCGTCTCTCACATGGGTAGGCAGACCATTCCATAAAAATGGAGATCTATAGGAGAAAGCCCTGCCTCCAGCTGTTTGCTTAGAAATTCTAGGGACAATTAGGAGGCCTGCGTCTTGTCACCGTAGCGTACGTGTAGGTATGTACGGCAGGACCAACTCGGAAAGATAGGTAGGAGCAAGCCCATGTAACGCTTTATAGGTTAACAGTAAAACCTTGAAATCAGCCCTTGCCTTAACAGGAAGCCAGTGTAGGGAAGCTAGCACTGGAGTAATATGATCAAATTTCTTGGTTCTAGTCAGGATTCTAGCAGCCGTATTTAGCACTAACTGAAGTTTATTTAGTGCTTTATCCGGGTAGCCGGAAAGTAGAGCATTGCAGTAGTCTAACCTCGAAGTAACAAATGCATGGATAAATTTTTCTGCATCATTTTTGGACAGAAAATTTCAGATTTTTGCAATGTTACGTAGATGGAAAAAAGCTGTCCTTGAAACAGTCTTGATATGTTTGTCAAAAGAGAGATCAGGGTCAAGAGTAACGCCGAGGTCCTTCACAGTTTTATTTGAGACGACTTTACAACCATCAAGATGAATTGTCAGATTTAACAGAAGATCTCTTTGTTTCTTGGGACCTAGAACAAGCATCTCTGTTTTGTCCGAGTTTAAAAGTAGAAAGTTTTCAGCCATCCACTTCCTTATGTCTGAAACACAGGCTTCTAGCGAGGGCAATTTTGGGGCTTCACCATGTTTCATTGAAATGTACAGCTGTGTGTCATCTGCATAGCAGTGAAAGTTAACATTATGTTTTCGAATAACATCCCCAAGAGGTAAAATATATAGTGAAAACAATAGTGGTCCTAAAACGGAACCTTGAGGAACACCGAAATGTACAGTTGATTTGTCAGAGGACAAACCATTCACAGAGACAAACTGATATCTTTCCGACAGATAAGATCTAAACCAGGCCAGAACTTGTCCGTGTAGACCAATTTGGGTTTCCAGTCTCTCCAAAAGAATGTGGTGATCGATGGTGTCAAAGGCAGCACTAAGGTCTAGTAGCATGAGGACAGATGCAGAGCCTCGGTCTGACGCCATTAAAAGGTCATTTACCACCTTCACAAGTGCAGTCTCAGTGCTATAATGGGGTCTAAAACCAGACTGAAGCATTTCGTATACATTGTTTGTCTTCAGGAAGGCAGTGAGTTGCTGCGCAACAGCTTTTTCAATTTTTTTTGAGAGGAATGGAAGATTCGATATAGGCCGATAGTTTTTTATATTTTCCGGGTCAAGGTTTGGCTTTTTCAAGAGAGGCTTTATTACTGCCACTTTTAGTGAGTTTGGTACACATCCGGTGGATAGAGAGCCTGTTTATTATGTTCAACATAGGAGGGCCAAGCACATGAAGCAGCTCTTTCAGTAGTTTAGTTGGTATAGGATCCAGTATGCAGCTTGAAGGTTTAGAGGCCATGATTATTTTCATCATTGTGTCAAGAGATATAGTACTAAAACACTTAAGTGTTTCTCCCGATCCCAGGCCCTGGCAGAGCTGTGCAGATCCAGGACAGCTAAGCCCTGGAGGAATACGCAGATTTAAAGAGGAGTCCGTAATTTTCTTTCTAATGATCATGATCTTTTCCTCAAAGAAGTTCATGAATTTATTACTGCTGAAGTGAAAGCCATCCTCTCTTGGGGAATGCTGCTTTTTAGTTAGCTTTGCAACAGTATCAAAAATAAATTTTGGATTGTTCTTATTTTCCTCAATTAAGTTGGAAAAGTAGGATGATCGAGCAGCAGTGAGGGCTCTTCGATACTGCACAGTACTGTCTTTCCAAGCTAGTCGGAAGACTTCCAGTTTGGTGTGGCGCCATTTCCGTTCCAATTTTCTGGAAGCTTGCTTCAGAGCTCGGGTATTTTCTGTATACCAGGGAGCTAGTTTCTTATGACAAATGTTTTTCGTTTTTAGGGGTGCAACTGCATCTAGGGTATTGCGCAAGGTTAAATTGAGTTCCTCAGTTAGGTGGTTAACTGATTTTTGTCCTCTGACGTCCTTGGGTAGGCAGAAGGAGTCTGGAAGGGCATCAAGGAATTTTTGTGTTGTCTGAGAATTTATAGCACGACTTTTGATGCTCCTTGGTTGGGGTCTGAGCAGATTATTTGTTGCGATTGCAAACGTAATAAAATGGTGGTCCGATAGTCCAGGATTATGAGGAAAAACATTAAGATCTACAACATTTTTTCCATGGGACAAAACTAGGTCCAGAGTATGACTGTTGCAGTGAGTAGGTCCAGAGACATGTTGGACAAAACCCACTGAGTCGATGATGGCTCCGAAAGCCTTTTGGAGTGGGTCTGTGGACTTCTCCATATGAATATTAAAATCACCAAAAATTAGAATATGATCTGCTATGACTACAAGGTCCGATAGGAATTCAGGGAACTCAGAGAGGAACGCTGTATATGGCCCAGGAGGCCTGTAAACAGTAGCTATAAAAAGTGATTGAGTAGGCTGCATAGATTTCATGACTAGAAGCTCAAAAGACGAAAACGTCATTTTTTTTTTGTAAATTGAAATTTGCTATCGTAAATGTTAGCAACACCTCCGCCTTTGCGGGATGCACGGGGGATATGGTCACTAGTGTAACCAGGAGGTGAGGCCTCATTTAACACAGTAAATTCATCAGGCTTAAGCCATGTTTCAGTCAGGCCAATCACATCAAGATTATGATCAGTGATTAGTTCATTGACTATAACTGCCTTTGAAGTGAGGGATCTAACATTAAGTAACCCTATTTTGAGATGTGAGGTATCACGATCTCTTTCAATATTGGCAGGAATGGAGGAGGTCTTTATCCTAATGAGATTGCTAAGGCGAACACCGCCATGTTTAGTTTTGCCCAACCTAGGTCGAGGCACAGACACGGTCTCAATGGGGATAGCTGAGCTGACTACACTGACTATGCTAGTGGCAGACTCCACTAAGCTGGCAGGTTGGCTAACAGCCTGCTGCCTGGCCTGCACCCTATTTCATTGTAGAGCTAGAGGAGTTAGAGCCCTGTCTATGTTGGTAGATAAGATGAGAGCACCCCTCCAGCTAGGATGGAGTCCGTCACTCCTCAGCAGGTCAGGCTTGGTCCTGTTTGTGGGTGAGTCCCAGAAAGAGGGCCAATTATCTACAAATTCTATCTTTTGGGAGGGGCAGAAAACAGTTTTCAACCAGCGATTGAGTTGTGAGACTCTGCTGTAGAGCTCGTCACTCCCCCTAACTGGGAGGGGGCCACAGACAATTACTTGATGCCGACACATCTTTCTAGCTGATTTACACGCTGAAGCTATGTTGCTCTTGGTGACCTCTGACTGTTTCATCCTAACATCGTTGGTGCCGACGTGGATAACAATATCTCTATACTCTCTACACTCGCCAGTTTTAGCTTTAGCCAGCACCATCTTCAGATTAGCCTTAACGTCGGTAGCCCTGCCCCCTGGTAAACAGTGTATGATCGCTGGGTGATTCGTTTTAAGTCTAATACTGCGGGTAATGGAGTCGCCAATGACTAGGGTTTTCAATTTGTCAGAGCTAATGGTGGGAGCCTTCGGCGTCTCAGACCCCGTAACGGGAGGAGTAGAGACAAGAGAAGACTCGGCCTCAGACTCCGACTCGCTACTTAATGGGGAAAACCGGTTGAAAGTTTCTGTCAGCTGAATGAGCGACACCAGTTGAGCATTCCTACAGCATTTCCCTCCAGAAGCCATGAGAAAGTTGTCCGGCTGCGGGGACTGTGCGGGGGGATTTATACTAACGTTACTATCTGTACTTACTGGTGGCACAGACGCTGTTTCATCCTTTCCTACACTGAAATTACCCTTGCCTAACGATTGCGTCTGAAGCTGGGCTTGCAGCACAGCTATCCTCGCCATAAGGCGATCATTCTCCTGTATATTATGAGTACAACGACTGCAATTAGAAGACATCATGTTAATGTTACTACTTAGCTTCGGCTGTTGAAAGTGCTGACGAACCATGTCCAGATAAAGCGTCCGGAGTGAAAAAGTTGAATGAGGGAAAACAGTTGTGATGGAAAAACTTGTTGTGCTGTGCTCACTTGAACAGGAAGGTGGCGCGGCAGTCCAACACAACATTTCCATAATCTTCTCCTTGGGAGCACATCTTCACCAGACGTACATATTGGTTGAACAATACACCTTTAGTGTTTGGGAATGACTCCAATAATGGAATGTAACAGAAAGGATTCCAATAATGGAATGTAACAGACTAAACTCCAATAATGGAATGTAACAGAAAGGATTCCAATAATGGAATGTAACAGACAAGACTCCAGTAATGGAATGTAACAGACAAGACTCCAGTAATGGAATGTAACAGGTTAGACTCCAATAATGGAATGTAACAGACAAGACTCCAGTAATGGAATGTAACAGACAAGACTCCAGTAATGGAATGTAACAGAAAGGATTCCAATAATGGAATTTAACAGAAAGGATTCCAATAATGGAATGTAACAGACAAGACTCCAGTAATGGAATGTAACAGAAAGGATTCCAATAATGGAATGTAACAGAAAGGATTCCAGTAATGGAATGTAACAGACTAAACTCCAGTAATGGAATGTAACAGACTAGACTCCAGTAATGGAATGTAACAGAAAGGATTCCAATAATGGAATGTAACAGAAAAGACTCCAGTAATGGAATGTAACAGAAAGGATTCCAATAATGGAATGTAACAGAAAAGACTCCAGTAATGGAATGTAAAAGACAAGACTCCAGTAATGGAATGTAACAGACTAGACTCCAATAATGGAATGTAACAGAAAGGATTCCAATAATGGAATGTAACAGAAAAGACTCCAGTAATGGAATGTAACAGACAAGACTCCAGTAATGGAATGTAACAGACTAGACTCCAGTAATGGAATGTAACCGACTAGACTCCAGTAATGGATTGTAACAGACTAAACTCCAGTAATGGAATGTAACAGAAAAGACTCCAGTAATGGAATGTAACAGACAAGACTCCAGTAATGGATTGTAACTGACTAAACTCCAGTAATGGAATGTAACAGACAAGACTCCAGTAATGGAATGTAACAGACTAGACTCCAATAATGGAATGTAACAGAAAAGACTCCAATAATGGAATGTAACAGAAAAGACTCCGGTAATGGAATGTAACAGACTAAACTCCAATAATGGAATGTAACAGAAAAGACTCCAGTAATGGAATGTAACAGACAAGACTCCAGTAATGGAATGTAACAGACAAGACTCCAGTAATTGGATGTAACAGACTAGACTCCAGTAATGGATTGTAACAGACTAAACTCCAGTAATGGAATGTAACAGACAAGACTCCAGTAATGGAATGTAACGGACAAGACTCCAGTAATTGGATGTAACAGACTAGACTCCAGTAATGGATTGTAACAGACTAAACTCCAGTAATGGAATGTAACAGACTAGACTCCAGTAATGGAATGTAACCGACTAGACTCCAGTAATGGATTGTAACAGACTAGACTCCAGTAATGGATTGTAACAGACTAAACTCCAGTAATGGAATGTAACAGACTAAACTCCAGTAAGGGAATGTAACAGGTTAGACTCCAGTAATGGAATGTAACAGGTTAGACTCCAGTAATGGAATGTAACAGACGAGACTCCAGTAATGGAATGTAACAGACAAGACTCCAGTAATGGAATGTAACAGAAAGGATTCCAGTAATGGAATGTAACAGACAAGACTCCAATAATGGAATGTAACCGACTAGACTCCAGTAATGGATTGTAACAGACTAGACTCCAGTAATGGAATGTAACAGACTAGACTCCAGTAATGGAATGTAACAGGATAGACTCCAATAATGGAATGTAACAGACTAAACTCCAGTAATGGAATGTAACAGAAAAGACTCCAGTAATGGAATGTAACAGACAAGACTCCAGTAATGGATTGTAACAGACTAGACTCCAGTAATGGAATGTAACAGACTAGACTCCAGTAATGGAATGTAACAGGATAGACTCCAATAATGGAATGTAACAGACTAAACTCCAGTAATGGAATGTAACAGAAAAGACTCCAGTAATGGAATGTAACAGACAAGACTCCAGTAATGGAATGTAACAGACAAGACTCCAGTAATGGAATGTAACAGACAAGACTCCAATAATGGAATGTAACAGACTAGACTCCAATAATGGAATGTAACAGAAAGGATTCCAATAATGGAATGTAACAGACACGACTCCAGTAATGGAATGTAACAGACTAGACTCCAGTAATGGAATGTAACCGACTAGACTCCAGTAATGGATTGTAACAGACTAAACTCCAGTAATGGAATGTAACAGACTAAACTCCAATAATGAAATGTAACAGAAAAGACTCCAGTAATGGAATGTAACAGACAAGACTCCAGTAATGGAATGTAACAGACTAAACTCCAATAATGGAATGTAACAGAAAAGACTCCAGTAATGGAATGTAACAGACAAGTCTCCAGTAATTGGATGTAACAGACTAGACTCCAGTAATGGAATGTAACAGACAAGTCTCCAGTAATTGGATGTAACAGACAAGACTCCAGTAATGGGATGTAACAGACTAAACTCCAGTAATGGAATGTAACAGAAAAGACTCCAGTAATGGAATGTAACAGACTAGACTCCAGTAATGGAATGTAACAGACTAGACTCCAGTAATGGATTGTAACAGACGAGACTCCAGTAATGGATTGTAACAGACTAGACTCCAGTAATGGATTGTAACAGACGAGACTCCAGTAATCCATTTGAATCTGAGGGATTGTTAAATACTGCACCAAGCAGAGCAGAGCACATTTTGCTCAAATGATGGTGATATGTTATATGTAATTAGAATTCCTTAATTGTATCATACTTAAGTATAAACAAAATAAACATATGGTGGTTTAAAGAGGAATCCTTTCTGCAGTACACAGATTGGCAATGGTTCATGTTAATGGAGTCTTAATGTACTCTGGAAGGCTCTCATGTGGGCTCTCATGCAGCCTGTATGTGTTATCCCTTGAATTAGTCAGTAAGTAAAGGCACAAGATCTGCACATCTTTTCTCCAGGCCCCCGACGGTGTTGATCTACAACCCTAACACATTGCCACACACTGCCCTGCGTTAAGGGTTCCTGAAAGTTTGATTTAATAGGCCAAGCAGGGAATTTCAAGGAGCATTGTGTAAGCCTTTATTCTCAATTATGCATATGGAATGATTCTTATTTAGTACAGCCAGAGATAATAAATTAGAATTACATCCCTCTCCCTTTTCTTTAAGGTCCTTTTATAGATCTCTATCCCGCCTGGACCCTGAGTCGTGTTTAATCAGATTCATAAATAAAACATGCTGAGGCCCCTGGGCTATGGGGTCACTGTATCCTCCTCAACCAATAAGGAGTCAGTAAGACAAAACTAGGATGTGGAGAGAGTAAATTCCATATTTAACAATAACAATATAACCCCCAGTGGATTAATTCACGCACCCTCCCACCTGAGGAAGCCACATCGCACCATTCTGACCTTTGACCTTATTAATATATGCACGCTAAACTGTAGCTCTCTCAGCTCGCAAAATCCAGGGAGTGGGAAGGAGGTCACAACATCCCACTAAGTAGCAAATTAGCATGAGCATAATCTCTCTGCAGATGCAGCTAATTCTGTGTGTTTTTAAAGATAACTGTGAGGATGAGCAGACCAAATGTATCTGCAGTTCCAGAGAGGCTGGGACCTATGTTAAAAACACAGAGTCTACAAAACATTTAGAACACCTGTTCTTTCCATGACAGGTGACTGACCAGGTGAAAGCTATGATCCTTTATTGATATCACTTTTTAAATCCACTTCAATCAGTGTAGATGAAGGGGAGGAGACAGATAAACATTTATAAGCCTTGAGAAAGTTGAGACATGGAATGTGTATGTGTGCCATTCAGAGGGTGAATTGGCAAGATAAAAGACGGTAGTTGGTGCCAGGTGCACCGGTTTGAGTGTGTCAAAAACTGCAACACTGCTGGGATGTTCATGCTCAACAGTTTCCCATGTGTATCAAGAATGGTCCACCACCCAAAGGACATCCGGCCAAGGACATCCAGCCAACTGTGGGAAGCTTTGGAGTTAACATGGGTCAGCATCCCTGTGGAATGCTTTCAACACCTTGTAGAGTCCATACCCCGACAAATTGAGGCTGTTCTGAGGACAAAAGGGGTGGGGGTGCAACTCAAGATTAGGAAGTGGTTCTTAATGTTTTGTACACTCAGTACAATGCAGCTGGATTTTTGATGGTAGATGCTTGATGTACTACATTTCAGGTTAGATACAATTAAGGGCTTTTTGTCATTAGGATCACAATGGGATAATGCCAATAAAATGCAATAAAGATAATGTCACTGTTACAGTATATTTAGACATCAATATTTAGAGGAGTTCAATTATCACAAGGTAAACGAGCCAAATAATAGCCCAAACAGCCATTCTTCAATATAGGAAGAATGGCTGTTTTATGGAAATGAAAAGTGCACTCTCCTCACCTTGTGCACGTCTGTGCTAATCCTCCCTCACCTTACATTACACAATTGAATTTTACTCCCCAGGAAACCTGCAATTAGGAGCCTCTCTTGCTCAGACAACCATACATTATAAAAAAAGGCACCTACGATGACAATGGTAGGCCTGGTGATTTTGATAACAATGTGTCTAGGTACATATATTATTATCTGACCTGGTATTAACTTGCCTTCGACTAATGTGACCTTATGCTTAAAGGGATAGTTCACACAAATTACAAAATTACATATTGGTATCCTTACCTTTTAAGCAGTCTATGGACAAGGTAAGACAGTAATCCATGCTTTGGCTTTGTTTACCTGGCCACTGTAACCAAATGCTAACTAATAGTAATTTTGTAATTTGGGTGAACTATCCCTTTAATTCCATGTAGAGCCTGGTATTTACAGTTGAAGTCAGAAGTTTACATACACTTATGTTGGAGTCATTAAAACTCATTTTTCAACCACTCCACAAATGTATTGTTAATAAACTATAGTTTTGGCAAGTTGGTTCGGACATCTACTTTGTGCATGTGCAACAATTGTTCAACAATTGTTTATAGACAGATTATTTAACTTATAATTCACTATATCACAATTCCAGTGGGTCAGAAGTTTACATACACTAAGTTGACTGTGCCTTTAAACAGCTTGGAAGGGAAGCACAGCCGCGAGCTGCCCAGTGACACGAGCCTACCAGACGAGCTAAATCACTTCTATGCTCGATTCAAGGCAAGCAACACTGAGGCATGCATGAGAGCATCAGCTGTTCCAGACGACTGTGTGATCATGTTCTCTGTAGCCGACGTGAGTAAGACCTTTGACAAAGTCAACATTCACAAGGCTGCGGGGCTAGACGGATTACAAGGACGTGTGATCCGGGCATATGCTGACCAACTGGCAGGTGTCTTCAGAGACATTTTCAACATGTCCCTGATTGAGTCTGTAATACCAACATGTTTCAAGCAGACCACCATAGTCCCTGTGCCCAAGAACACAAAGGTAACCTGCCTAAATGACTACAGACCCGTAGCACTCCATTATCCCAGAAACCCTAGACCCACTCCAATTTGCATACCGCAGAAACAGATCCACAGATGATGCAATCTCTATTGCACTCCACACCGCCCTTTCCCACCTGGACAAAAGAAACAGTTTTGTGAGAATGCTATTCATTGACTACAGCTCAGCGTTCAACACCATAGTACCCTCAAAGCTCATCACTAAGCTAAGGATCCTGGGAGTAAACACCTCCGTCTGCAACTGGATCCTGGACTTCCTGACGGGCTGCCCCCAGGTGGTGAGGGTAGGTAGCAACACATCTGCCACACTGATCCTCAACACTGGAGCTCCCCAGGGGTGCGTGCTCAGTCCCCTACTGTACTCCCTTTTCACCCACGACTGCATGGCAAAGGCATGACTCCACACCATCATTAAGTTTGCAGACAACACAACAGTGGTAGGCCTGATCATCGACAATGATGAGACAGCCTATAGGGAGGAGGTCAGAGACCTGGCCGGGTGCTGCCAGAATAACAACCTATCCCTCGACGTAACCAAGACTAAGGAGATGATTGTGGACTACAGGAAAAGGTGGACCGAGCACGTCCCATTCTCATCGACGGGACTATAGTGGAGCAGGTTGAAAGCTTCAAGTTCCTTGGTGTCCACATCAACAACAAACTAGAATGGTCCAAACACACCAAGACAGTCGTGAAGAGGGCACGACAAAGCCTATTCCCCCTCAGGAAACAAAAAAGATTTGGCATTGGTCCTGAGATCCTCAAAAGGTTCTACAGTTGCAACATCGACAGCATCCTGACTGGTTGCATCACTGCCTGGTACGGCAATTGCTCGGCCTCTGACCGCAAAGCACTACAGAGGGTAGTGCGTACGGCCCAGTATATCACTGGGGCTAAGCTGCCTGCCATCCAGGACCTCTACACCAGGCGGTGTCAGAGGAAGGCCCTAAAAATTGTCAATGACCCCAGCCACCCCAGTCATAGACTGTTCTCTCTACTACTGCATGACAAGCGGTACCGGAGTGCCAAGTCTAGGAAAAAAAGGCTTCTCAACAGTTTTTACCCCCAAGCCATAAGACTCCTGAACAGGTAATCAAATGGCTACCCGGACTCTATGCATTGTGTGCCCCCCCAACCCCTCTTTTTAAGCTGCTGCTACTCTCTGTTTATCATATATGCATAGTCACTTTAACTATACATTCATGTACATACTACCTCAATTGGGCTGACCAACCAGTGCTCCGCACATTGGCTAACCGGGCTAACTGCATTGTGTCCCACACACCACCCGCCAACCCCTCTTTTACGCGACTGCTACTCTCTGTTCATCATATATGCTAGTAACTTTAACCATATCTACATGTACACACTAACTCAATCAGCCTGACTAACCGGTGTCTGTATGTATCCTCGCTACTTTTAACCTGTTTGGCGTGCAAGCCCGACGTCGGTACACTTATGACAACAGCCAGCTCAAAGTGCAGGGCGCGAAATTCAAAAGATATTTTTTTTAAATATTTAACTTTCACACATTAACAAGTCCAATACAGCATATGAAACGTACACATCTTGTGAATCAAGCCAACATGTCCGATTTTTAAAATGTTTTACAGGGAAGACAAAATATGTAAATCTATTAGCTAACCACGTTAGCAAAAGACACCACTTTTCTTACTCCAACAGTTTTTAACTCTTTTAACACAATAGCCAGAAGTTGAACAGAGCGACGATTTCAGACATTCCACTTCCTGGTCAGGAAATGTGCTGCAGAACGAGTTCTGTTTCACTCAGAGAAATAATTCAAACGGTTTTAGAAACTAGAGAGTGTTTTCTATCCAATAGTAATAATAATATGCATATTGTACGAGCAAGAATTGAGTACGAGGCCGTTTGAAATGGGCATGTTTTATCTGGCTACTCAATACTTTCCCTTGCAGCCATAAGAAGTTAAAGCCTCGCTACTGTATATAGCGTGTCTGTTCACTATTGTTTTTATTTCTTTACCTACCTATTGTTCACCTAATACCTTTTTTGCACTATTGGTTAGAGCCTGTAAGTAAGCATTTCACTGTAAGGTCTACACATGTTGTATTCGGCGCACGTGACAAATAAACTTTGATTTGATTTGGTTTGAACAAGTCCTATATTGACATAAACTGAAAGGCCGCTCAGCAAGGAAGAAGCCACTGTGTAAAAAACTGCAACTGCAAATGGGGACAAAGATCATACTTTTGGGAGAAATGTCCTCTGGTCTGAAGAAACAAAAATAGAACTGTTTGGCCATAATGACCATTGTTATGTTTGGAGGAGGAAGGGAAGAGGCTTGCAAGCCGAAGAACACCATCCCAACCGTGAAGCACGGGGGTGGCAGCATCATGTTGTGGGGGTGCTTTGCTGCAGGAGGGACTGGTGCCCTTCACAAAATCGATGTCATCATGAGGTAGGAAAATGATGTGGCTATATTGAAGCAACATCTCAAGACATCAGTCAGGAAGATAACGCTTGGTCGCAAATGGGTCTTCCAAATGGACAATGACCCCAAGCATACTTCCAAAGTTGTGGCAAAATGGCTTAAGGACAGCAAAGTCAAGGTATTGGAGTGGACATCACAAAGCCCTGACCTCAATCCTATAGAACATTTTTGGGCAGAACTGAAAAAGCGTGTGTGAGCAAGGAGGCCTATAAACCTGAATCAGTTACACCAGCTCTGTCAGGAGGAATGGGCCAAAATTCACCCAACTTATTGTGGGAAGCTTGTGGAAGGCTACCCGAAAAGATTGACCAAAGTTAAACTATTTAAAAGCAATGCTAACAAATACTAATTGAGTGTATGTAAACTTCTGACCCACAGGGAATTTGATGAAAGAAATAAAAGCTGAAATAAATCATTCCCTCTACTATTATTCTGACATGTCACATTCTTAAAATATAGTGGTGATCCTAACTGACCTAAGACAGGGATTTTTTACTCAGATTAAATGTCAGGAATTGTGAAAACTGAGTTTAAATGTATTTGGCTAAGGTGTATGTAAACTTCCGACTTCAAATCTATATATACAGTGGGGCAAAAAAGTATTTAGTCAGCCACCAATTGTGCAAGTTCTCCCACTTAAAAAGATGAGAGAGGCCTGTAATTTTCATTAGAGGTACACTTCAACTATGACAGACAAAATGAGAAAAAAAAAATCCTGAAAATCACATTGTAGGATTTTTAATGAATTTATTTGCAAATTATGGTGGAAAATAAGTATTTGGTCAATAACAAAAGTTTATCTCAATACTTTGTTATATACCCTTTGTTGGCAATGACAGAGGTCAAACGTTTTCTGTAAGTCTTCACAAGGTTTTCACACACTGTTTCTGGTATTTTGGCCCATTCCTCCATGCAGATCTCCTCTAGAGCAGTGATGTTTTGGGGCTGTTGCTGGGCAACACGGACTTTCAACTCCCTCCAAAGATTTTCTATGGGGTTGAGATCTGGAGACTGGCTAGGCCACTCCAGGACCTTGAAATGCTTCTTACGAAGCCACT
Organism: Salvelinus namaycush; assembly: GCF_016432855.1. Classification (NCBI taxonomy): domain Eukaryota; kingdom Metazoa; phylum Chordata; class Actinopteri; order Salmoniformes; family Salmonidae; genus Salvelinus; species Salvelinus namaycush. The sequence continues at coordinate 12,283,607 of NC_052311.1, read as the reverse complement.
CCTTCGTTGCCCGGGCGGTGTGTTTGGGATCATTGTCATGCTGAAAGACCCAGCCATGTTTCATCTTCAATGCCCTTGCTGATGGAAGGAGGTTTTCACTCAAAATCTCACGATACATGGCCCCATTCATTCTTTCCTTTACACGGATCAGTCGTCCTGGTCCCTTTGCAGAAAAACAGCCCCAAAGCATGATGTTTCCACCCCCATGCTTCACAGTAGGTATGGTGTTCTTTGGATGCAACTCAGCATTCTTTGTCCTCCAAACACGACGAGTTGAGTTTTTACCAAAAAGTTATATTTTGGTTTCATCTGACATTCTCCCAATCTTCTTCTGGATCATCCAAATGCTCTCTAGCAAACTTCAGACGGGCCTGGACATGTACTGGCTTAAGCAGGGGGACACGTCTGGCACGGCAGGATTTGAGTCCCTGGCGGCGTAGTGTGTTACTGATGGTAGGCTTTGTTACTTTGGTCCCAGCTCTCTGCAGGTCATTCACTAGGTCCCCCCGTGTGGTTCTGAGATATTTGCTCACCGTTCTGGTGATCATTTTGACCCCACGGGGTGAGATCTTGCGTGGAGCCCCAGATCGAGGGAGATTATCAGTGGTCTTTGTATGTCTACCATTTCCATATACACACATAATACAAAAAAAATACAAAAAATTAAGTGTTTAAGTAATATCAGAACAAGCAATGTCAGAAACCAAAGTTTGGGGTCACTTAGAAATGTCCTTGCTTTTTAAAGAACAACAGTTTTCAGCTGTGCTAACATAATTGCAAAAGGTTTTCCAAATGATCAATTAGCCTTTTAAAATGATAAACTTGAATTAGCTAACACACTGTGTCATTGGAACACAGGAGTGATGGTTGCTGATAATGGGCATCTGTATGCCTATGTAGATATTCCATAAGAAATCTTCTTTTTCCAGCTACAATAGTCATTTACAACATTTACAATGTCTACACTGTTTTTCTGATCAACTTGATGTTATTTTAATGGACAATTTTTTTTGCTTTTCTTTCAAAAACAAGGACATTTCTAAGTGGCCCCAAACTTTTGAGCGGTGGTGTATATATGTAAATATACATAAAAGTATGTGTAAAGACAGTATGGATAATATATCAATAGAAAAGGTGTACAGCAGTAGTTATATAGCATGAATCTTGACTTGAATACAGTATATACATACAGTATATAGTCGGTGAAACAGTATGTAAACATTATTAAAGTGACCAGTGTTCAATGACTATGTACATAGGACAGCAGTCTGTAAGGTGCAGGGTAGAGTACCGAGTGGTACCGGGTAGTAACACTGACTAAGGTTCAGGGCATGGTCCTAGGCGGAGGCCAGCTAGTGGTGACTGTCTAACAGTCTGATGGTCTGGAAATGTTTCTCAGTCTCTCGGTCCGAGCTTTGATGCACATGTACTGTCTCTACCTTAGATGGTAGCAGGGTGAACAGGCCGTGGCTCGGGGGGCCAAGCCAAATTTCTTAAGCCACCTAAAAACCCATTAATGAAATAGTTATGCTTTATTATTAAATACCTTAGCAAACCTTAACACCGTTGGACTCAAAAGCGGGTTTTCCAGCCCACATTCGGCTGTTCCCATAGGAGAACCCTTTGGAGAACCATTTTTTGTTTCCAGATAGAACCCTTTCGGGGTTCATGTATAACCCTTTTCACAGAGGGTTCTGCATAGAACACAAAAGGGTTCTAACCAAATTGGTGTAAACTAATGCTTCAGCAGCCCAAAGCCCCTCCCTGGCCCTCCCAGCCCCTCTATAATTCATCATTCATCCATTGTAATATATCAACATATTTTCCTGAAGATTATTTGAGACACAAAAGTAAATGAAAGGGCTCTCCCCATGAGAGGTTCTCAAATTTTTAGTTTGTGGTGTGTAATTCTAAATCTGTTTGTCACTTGACTGACTAGCATTGGAACGATTTTCCCTTTTCATTTAGAGATAAAGAACATTTAATTAATGACTGACCAGTGATACATTATAAAACCTTAGCAGCTGAATCCCAAAAAGCTCAATGGGCAAAGGCAAAATAGTAAAGCTCTATTCAATCTGTAACGCTGAAGCATTACAGATTACGCAATAGAAATGTTAAGTTAATTTCCGATTGAGCTGACATATGCAGCGTTTACTGTGAATGCAGTCACTACTAAAGAGGGAACACTGCCTTTAAATTTCAATCACGGTGTAAAGCTGAACCTCCACGATGTGGATTGAACAGAGCCCTAAATCTGCTTATACTAGAATCTGCAGAGAATTAAACCATCCACCTCATATCTGGGACCAAGTCATTTCCCCCGCTGCTCTGCTTCATTTCCTTGATCTCTCATCCGTTAATGAGGCCTCTGTCTGTTTGTTCAGGTTACTTCTGACTGACTGGCCAATCCGGGCTTCATTTACATGGGGCGCTATGCTCGACCAACAGTAATACAAATTCCCTAAATGTCTTTTACATCGGCAAATATTCAAATCGCAAAATGGCTTTCATTATACAACGGTGCAATGTGCTCAGGTGCAGCCCCTCTGTGTTTTGAAAGACACGGTTTGTCATGTGTACATGACTGAAGAAAACACACACAAAGATGATGTTGTTTAGATACGTGTTGCTCCCGTTAAGCGATCATTCCTTTGAGACGTGACGACCACATAGAATTATTAAAGGCATGAAATAATTGTGTGTGATGCTGGAATGTGCAGTCATGTGAATTGAATTAATGTTTGGTGATATGATGCACTTTGTGTGTTAATGTGGGAGTATTAGCTGGAACATATGCTAAGGAGGTGTTCATTTGGAACACAGAGATGAAAGTGTAAGGGAAAACAATATTTTTGTGAAAAATAGATTTCCAGTACCTCACTTCTTCTCGACCCAGTCTCCATACAGAATTATTAATATGGTTCCTATTCCCTGACCCTTTCCCTCTTTCCTGGGTCCCCGTGCATTTAGTCTACCTGGCATTCTCCCTCACTCTCTTTTGCTCTTTTGTTTAATTTCTTCTGTAAGCACATGAAGATTAATTGGACCCCTCTTTCAACGTTCAGAGCTCCTTTTCCTTTCTGTCTTTCCCTCTCGCAGGAATGCCTCTCATCATCTTTTCATTAAAGGTACCTCTGCCCTTATGCATTATTCAGCTTAAGAGTCTCTGAACAGAGCTCGTCCTTTATTAGATTGTCGCCAGAGTGCATTCCACAAACTCATTAAAAAACTATTAAAGCCAGATGATTTTGCAGATAACCCAGCACACCTTGGAGCAGGCCTCTCTTTCTCTGTATTACCTTGACATAGGGATGGGTCTAGTGCGAGTGCAAGGCTAGCCAGCTTGTGTGGTAAATGTTGTCCCTTGAGTTTTGTGTCCCGGTTGTTGTGTCCTGCATTCTCTCGTTTACTGGTGCGTGGGTGTGCGAGTGTATGTGCACGTGATCCCGTGTGTGTGTGTGTGTGCCCCCGATCGTGTATGTGTTATCATTATGTGTGTGTATCTGCGCCCTTGCCCCGAGTCCCAGCTGTGGTTCCCCCACCGCGACTGTGTTGCCACCAGAAATCTCTTTCTGCAAAAGCTGCAGAAATGTGAAAGCAATAAAGCACTGGGCTGCGCCAGGCAGAGCTGCAAATACATCAAGGGTTCATTCTTCTCTATTTGCTATTATTCATGCATGGCATCCACGGAATGTCACACCTGAGCTATGTGCCTCCCACTCCCAGGATATATGGCCAGAGTATTTCATATTTGAAGTTATTTACCTCGTCGTTTGTTTTCATTTTTACTGATGTGGGTCATTTGACAGTTTGGAGTAGTTTCAAATCTCCCCCAAACAAACAGCCATACATTATTGTGACAGGGGTATTTCAACTCAGAGACAGATGGAGACCTTTTGCTTTCTCCTTAAAGGCTGCCTCTGGATTTTTTTTAAATGATAGAATATGTTTTTCTTCACATACTGATTTATTTTTTCTGTTTTCTTTCTTACATGTTTGCTATGGAGCTTTTCACAAACATTCAGATGACTGTGTTACAAGATTGTATCAAAGTACAGTAGTTATAATGTTGAAAACACAATGTGAAATAATACACCTTTGTTATTTTGTGGAAGGGCAACTCTCCAAAAAGTGGTTATAAAACTGTGCAGAAGTAATTGCATCAATTGTAATGTCATATTTTATCATTATTTTATTATACAAAAATAATGGAGTCGGTTGACACATCCGTGCGTCACACAGTGACATAATTTTGAATATTGAATCGCTCCCTGTGTGTTTATTCTAGAGACGTACCTTTTCTTATAGCGGCGGCTGATCAATCCACTCTTTCCGCCGATATAAAACATGCGCCTATTCCATAACATGGGGCTTGTGAAAGCGGCTATTTTCTACACATGAGAGGATCCGGACAAGAAAATCGTCACACAATCGTCTGTAAAACCAGAACCGTGTGAGCAACAAACGATTATGTCACCAATATCAAAAGGGGAGACTTGTTCTGCACACAGGTGTCAGGTGTTCCTCACACAAGCTTCAGGGGAGTCATCTAAAAGGTAACCCAGTACCAGGCTGTAAAAATGGCAAAACGTGACCAAACAAGGGTCTACAAAATGATGTTTTTCCTACAATTTCTTACTGTATATCTCTCTTGTAGGACAGATACTTTAAAACCTTGTCAATGATGATAATTTTTTTTGTCTTTTTGTTTTGTAATTTATGAATGTGTTATTCAATGCGTTTCTATGGGCTATAGCAGTAAAAGCCAATTACATATTTTTTTTTATATATCTACAAGGGTCCTAAAATTCTAAATAAAATGGCTAAATGATACATTATAGGACCATCTTAAAATAATTCCATATGTTAGCTTAGTAGACATTGCAATCTAAGGGCTTAAAAAATATAATTTGCAGACCACCTACAGTACATTCTCCGAACAATTTGGAACCATGACTGCTGTTGAGTGAACTAAATTCTTGGCTAGCATTATTGCCTCCCCCCCAACACTACAAGAAAGATCTCTCACCTGAGAGACGTTGCTATATCACCAGCCCAATTAAATGGACATTAAAGATTACATCATACTTTTGACACTGGCCATAGCTCTTTATTAATGAAACACATAGTGGTGCACTGTGAAGACCTGCATGCCATAATGATTTAATCCCTATCTTGCCCGGTGGTCGACTGTGATCCTACATGTATAACACGTTAGGGGGCATTCTCTCTATAGCCACTGACCCCTCACGGCCACACAGTAGCATTAAATGTTAGTAGTACAAAACATGTATTTTGATGGAAGGGCATGGACACATCTCAAGGGCATCTCTCTCATGCCAATTATGTTTTAAAGAGGGAAACATTATGGTATGTGAATTACAGTAATTTAATGTCAGATCTATATGAAGGTAAATGTAATCTTCCCTCCCATGCACACATGCATTTCCTTTCTTCATGGCTATACTTTGATATACCTTAGGTAACTATTTGACAAGCATTGGATGACGACCATTAAATACAGTATGGATAGACTTGTTTGAAAATGTTTAAAATATTTTGTGGTTAAATTCCAACTCGCCCAAGGACTTAATAAACATATATAATCTCTCTCTCTATATATATACACATATATATATATTTTGTTGATGAAATTATATTAGAAATATAATTTCTAAATAAATATAAATATTAGAAATGTCCTTCATTTTACTGAAAATTTCTGTATAATTTGTCAAGAGTGTTACGTCCGTTGTCGGAATGAGACCAAAGCGCAGCGTGGAAAGTGTTCATCATACTTTATTAGAATGAACACCAAAAACAACAAAGGAAAAAAAACTAACGTAAAGTTCTGCAGGGCTATACAGCTACTGTGCAAAAACAACATCCCACAAACTAGGGTGGAAAAACAGGCTGCCTAAGTATGATTCCCAATCAGAGATAACGATAGACAGCTGCCTCTGATTGGGAACCATACCCGGCCAACAAAGAAATAGAAAACTAGAATGCCCATCCAAATCACACCCTGACCTAACCAAATAGAGAAATAAAAAAGGCTCTCTAAGGTCAGGGCGTGACAAAGAGCCAGGTCATTAACCTTTTATTGCATGCTACCGGAGTATATATATTTTTAAATCAATGAATTTCAATGAGTCTGCCACATAAAATAAACAGACCTACACAAATGATGTGTAATTTTGTTTATGTGTGCGAGAGAAAGACAATATGATATATAATGGTGCATAACATATTTTTGATGTCCCTCCATGAGAACTTTTTTGATCCTACAAGATCATATGGAACTTAAAAAGAAATGTGCTTTTTTATTGATCAACCATTCTGTCTGAAAGAAATATTGCTGTTTGTAATAGCTTACAAACTATTAGGATCTGACTACAGCACAAAAAGGTACTCATGGAGGGGCATAAAAAATGTTTTTTATACAATGACCCTCGATTTAAGCAAAGCTGTGCTATTTGATCTTCTGTGTGAGGCTTCCTTCTCAAACTCTTGAAAGAGCAAACTCATCATGCTATATTCTAAAGCACAGTGATGCGAATGGTACCATCTTGTATGTCAACGACAGATGGGTGTTCCTGGCTCTCACAAAAAAATTACCCAAGATACAGTGCCTTCAAAAAGTATTCATACCCCTTGACCTTGTTGTGTTACAGTCTGAATTCAAAATGGATTAAATGGATTACATTGATTACATGCAATACCCCCTAAATGACAAGTGGTTTGGAAGTGGTTTGGATGAATCAGTGGCAAACTGCAAGCATTGCAAAGCAATCACTAGCCTGCTATTCAGTGAAGTGGGTGTGTGGTCCAAGTCTGGGTTTAAGGGTCTCTTTTCTAAGCTTAAAATGATAAACATGCAACATTGGCCATGCTGTCAATCCAGCATAACTACTGCCACATTCAAAACATCTAGAAACTCAGAACTGGGAAATCTCAGACTTCAGTGAGTTCAAGACAACCCGTAACTTGGAAAAAAACAAGCTCCGACTGGGGAAATATGTTTTGAACGGTCATCCAACTTGGAATTCCAAGTCGGGAACTCGAGCCTCTTTCTAGAGCTCCGACCTGAAGATCACTGACTTCATGATTCAACCTTGTTTTTTTCCGAGTTCCCAGTTGTCTTGAAAGCACCATAAATCCAGAGAATGCCAGACTTTGATGACAAAATTTGCCCACGATGGACCGGCGCGCCACCTTCCTGTTCAAATGAGCACAGCACAACAAGATGAGTCCAAAAATGTATTGTATGCTGCTACATAAATTATGTAATATGCCAGGGACATATGTATACTGTAGCTAAGAAAGTAATAGTAAGTGTATGTTGTGTAGTAAGCTGTTAGTAACCCATGTTTTTCACCTTAAAAATTTGGTCCCTTTCCCCTCATAACATAGCCTACTGTTCTGACTTGGTGGTGCACATGTAGCCTATAGCCTGTTTAACCTTTCTAGGACACACGTTCCGCTAGCGGAACCCCTCGACAACATTCCGCTGAAAAGGCAACGCGGGAAATTCAAAAATATTTTTTAGAAATATGTAACTTTCACACATTAACAAGTCCAATAAAGCAAACGAAAGATAAACATCTTGTTAATCTACGCATTGTGTCCGATTTAAAAAATGCTTTACAGCGAAAACACAACATATGATTATGTTAGATCACCGCCAAGTCCAAAAAACACACAGCCATTTTCCCAGCCAAAGAAAGGAGTCACAACGGCCTCCCGGGTGGCGCAGTGGTCTAGGGCACTGCATCGCAGTCTCATCGCGTTCTAGCGGCTCCTGTGGCGGGCCGGGCGCAGTGCACGCTAACCAGGTCGCCAGGTGCACAGTGTTTCCTCCGACACATTGGTGCGGCTGGCTTCTGGGTTGGATGCGCGCTGTGTTAAGAAGCAGTGCGGCTTGGTTGGGTTGTGTTTCTGAGGACGCATTGCTTTCGACCTTCGTCTCTCCCGAGCCCGTACAGGAGTTGTAGCGATGAGACAAGATAGTAACTACTAACAATTGGATACCATGAAATTGGGGAGAAAAAGGGGGTAAAAAAAAAAAAAAAAAGATAGGAGTCAAAAAAGCAGAAATAGAGATACAATTAACCTTTTGTCAATAGGGGGGCGCTATTTTCACTTTGTAAAAAAATCCTCGTACTCAATTCTTGCTCGTACAATATGCATATTATTATTACTATTGGATAGAAAACACTCTCTAGTTTCTAAAACTGTTTGAATTATATCTGTGAGTAAAACAGAACTCATTTTGCAGCAAACCTCCTGCCAGGAAGTGAAAAATCTGAAATCGGGGCTTTGTTCCAGGGCAATTCTATTAATTTGCCTGAAATCTATGGATCTACATGCACTGCATACGCCTTCCACTAGATGTCAATAGGCAGTGAGAGGTGGAATGGGGTGTATAGCTTGATCTGAGGTCAAATGAGAGCTCTTGGAATGACATGACCCCAAGTTTCCTTTGTTCAGCAAGGCGCGGGAAGGACCCCTGGATTGCGTTCTGAAAAACTTTCGGTAAAGACGTTAGATATCTCCGGCTCTGATTTTATTTGATATATGTGTTAAAAACATCATAAAGTAGTTATTTTAAACCGAGTTATATCAGTTTATATCAGTTTATTGCGATTTCCGGCATTTTCTTTTCTTTGCGTTATGGTGAAGTTGGACACTCCTGCGCCACATGGCTAGCTTTGGTTGCTAATTCGACAGGTGAAGAGGACATTCTACAACCAAACAACGATTATTCTGAACAAAGGACAACTTGTACAACATTATGATGGAAGCCCATCAAAAGTAGGAACCATTTATGATGTTATTTCGTATTTCTGTCGAAAATGTATAGTCGTATTTTCCGCCCTGATTTTGGGCGCTGTCTCGCTATAACGTAAGCTGTATGTCGTACTAAAGTTATTTTTAAAAATCTAACACAGGGGTTGCATTAACCTCTTTGGGCTCAAGGGGCAGTATTGAGTAGCCAGATAAAAGGTGCCCATTTCAAAAAGGCCTCGTACTCAATTCTTGCTCGTACAATATGCATATTATTATTACTATTGGATAGAAAACACTCTCTAGTTTCTAAAACCGTTTGAATTATTTCTCTGAGTGAAACAGAACTCATTCTGCAGCACTTTTCCTGTCGGAGTGAGATTTCAGAAATCCAGGTCCCTGTTCTGAGATCAGTTTATAAGTCCCCATGCAAGCTATGAGGGTACATGCACTGCATACGCCTTCCTCTAGATGTCAGTAAGCGGTGAGACTTTGAATGGAGTCGATTGCGCAATCTGGGACCTTATATTAGACCGTGGAACAGGAAGTACCGTTCTTTTCAACAGTGCGCTTGACGCATGAAGACATCAGAATGGCGTCCTGCAAACGCTTTCGTTTTAGTATTTCTATATCTCCGGTCATGTTTTTATTCGTTATAGGTGTTAAAGACATCATAAGGTAGTTAATTTAAACCGACTTATAGCAGTTTATTGCGATTTTCGCCATGCGCTTTCACGAGTTGGACACCACTCCAGTTGGCGGCTAACGTTTAGCGGCTAATTCGACCGGACAAGAGGACATCTTTCAACCCAAAGACGATTGTTTTGAAGAAAGGACACCTTGCCCAAGATTCTGATGGAAGCTCAGCTAATAGTAAGCAGTCTTTATGCTGATAATTCATTGTTCTGTTGAAAAATGTCAAATGCATGAAACGCCATTGCTTGCAGTGTAGCATTGTGTTATCGCAGCCTGTATTGCGCAGTAAGGTTAATTTTAAAAATGTAATTCGGCGATTGCATTAAGAACTAATTTGTCTTTCAATTGCTGTCCAACCTGTATTTTTTTAGTCAAGTTTATGAATAGTTTTCGATAAGAGTAGGTGGCTTTCCAAGATGGCGCCGGACAGATTGCTTGACGTTATGGACACTATTCTCATTGTATAAGCACAATTTGTGCCGCTAAATATGCACATTTTCGAACAAACTCTATATGCATTGTGTAATATGATGTTACAGGACTGTCATCTGAAGAATTCTGAGAAGGTTAGTGAAACAATTAATATATTTTGGTGGTTTATACGTTATAGCTATTTTTGCCTTGAATCAATGCTGTTGTTATGTTTGCTATTGTGCTAAGCTAATATAACGCTATATTGTGTTTTCGCTGTAAAACACTTGATAAATCGGAAATATTGTCTGGATTTCACAAGATGCCTGTCTTTCAATTGCTGTACACTATGTATTTTTCAGAACTGTTTTATGATGAGTATTTAGTTATTTGGCGTTGGTGTCTGTAATTTTTCTGTCTGCTTTTGGTGCAATTTCTGACTGTAGCTGCAATGTAAACTATGATTTATTCCTGAAATATGCACATTTTTCTAACAAAACATATGCTATACAATAAATATGTTATCAGACTGTCATCTGATGAGGTTGTTTCTTGGTTAGTGGCTATTTATATCTTTATTTGGTCGAATTTGTGATAGCTACTGATGTAGTAAAAAACGGATGGAGTAAAAATAGTGGTGTCTTTTGCTAACGTGGTTAGCTAATAGATTTACATATTGTGTCTTCCCTGTAAAACATTTTAAAAATCGGACATGTTGGCTTGATTCACAAGATGTGTACCTTTCATCTGGTGTCTTGGACTTGTTAATGTGTGAAAGTTAAATATTAAAAAAAAATATCTTTTGAATTTCGCGCCCTGCACTTTGAGCTGGCTGTTGTCATAAGTGTACCGGTGTCGGGCTTGCACGCCAAACAGGTTAAGAACTAGTGTATCTTTCATTTGCTGTCCAACATGTATTTTTTAGTATAGTTTATGATTAGTTATTTGATTAGATTAGGTGCCTCTCCAAGATTTCTCCGGACAATTTTTTTGCATTTTGACTACGTATTCACATTGTAAAACCATGATTTGTACCGCTAAATATGCACATTTTCGAACAAACCATATATGTATTGTGTAATATGATGTTATAGGACTGTCATCTGATGAAAATTGTGAAGGTTAGTGAATAAATGTATATCTTTTGCTGGTTTTTTCGCTATCGCTACCGTCACGTTGAATGAATGCGGTTGTGTGGTTGGCTATTGTAGTCAGCTAATATAATGCTATATTGTGTTTTCACTGTAAAACACTTAAAAAATCTGAAATATTGGCTGGATTCACAAGATGTTTGTCTTTCATTTGCTGTACACCGTGTATTTTTCATAAATGTTTTATGATGAGTATTTAGGTATTTCACGTTGGTCTCTGTAGTTATTCTAGCTGCTTTGGTGAGATTTGTGATGGTGGCTGCAATGTAAAACTATGATTTATACCTGAAATATGCACATTTTTCGAACAAAACATATGCTATACAATAAATCTGTTATAAGACTGTCATCTGATGAAGTTGTTTCTTGGTTAGTGACTATTTATATCTTTATTTGGTCGAATTTGTGATAGCTACCTATGCGGTAAAAAAATTGTGAAAATATGCGGTTGAGTCTTTTGCTATCGTGGTTAGCTAATAGAAATACATAGTGTTTTCGCTGTAAAACATTTTAAAAATCGGAAATGATGGCTGGATTCACAAGATGTGTATCTTTCATCTGGTGTCTTGGACTTGTGATTTCATGATATTTAGATGCTAGTATTTACTTGTGGCGCTATGCTAGGCTATGCTAGTCAGCTTTTTTACTGATGAGGGTGCTCCCGGATCCGGGATGGTGACTCGTGAGAAGTTAACTTCTTGCGAATATAGGGGGTGCTGTTTCGACTTAGCATTAATTGGTCTCCAGATTAAACTGCCTAGTACTCAATTCTTGCTCGTACAATATGCATATTATTATTATTATTGGATAGAAAACACTCTCTAGTTTCTATAGCCGTTGGAATTATGTCTCTGAGTGAAACAGAACTTCTTCTACAGCACTTTTCATGACAGGGAGTGAGATTTCAGAAATCTTGGCCCCTGTTCCCAGGTCAGTTGTAATGTCCCTGTGAATGCTATGGGGAAACAAACACTGCCTACGTCTTCCTCTAGATGTCAGTAAGTGGTGACAATTTGAATGGAGTCGATTGCGCAATCAGGGCCTGTATAAAAGACCAATGACCGGAAGTACATTTCTTTTCGTCTCTGCGCCTGACGCACGATGGACGTCGGACTGGCCTCCGTCCAAGCTGTTGTTTAGCCAGTAATATATCGCCGGTCATGTTTTTACTCGTTATAGGTGTTAAAAACATCATAAGGTAGTTAATTTAAACCGTTTTATAGCAATTTATATCCGTTTACTGCGATTTTATGGCATTTCTGTGTGACGCACTTCGAAGAGCTGGGCACTTTTCTAGTACATGCTGAACGTTAGTGGCCATTTCGACGGGACAAGAGGACATCTTTCGACCAAAAGACGATTAGACCGGAGAAAGGATACATTGCCCAAGATTCTGATGGAAGATCAGCTCATAGTAAGAACTATTTATGATGATAAATCGTTGTTCTGTAGAAAAATGTTAAACGCATATTCCGCCATTTTCTTTGGGGTAGCTTCGCTTTGGCGCACCCGGTATTGCACAGTAAGGATAATTTGAAAAATGTAATTCAGCGATTGCATTAAGAACTAATTTGTCTTTCGATAGCTGTCAACCCTGTATTTTTTAGTCAAGTTTATGAATATTTATTCATTAGACTAGATCACTGTCCAATATGGCGCCCGACATTTTCAGGCCAGTTTTGCTACTATTCTCATTGTATAACCACGGTTTTTTGTGGCTAAATATGCACATTTTCGAACAAACTCTATATGTATGTTGTAATATGATGTTACAGGAGCGTCATCGGAAGAATTCTGAGAAGGTTAGTGAAAAAATTAATACATTTTGGTGGTGATAATGCAATCGCTCTTTTTGCCTTGAATCAATGCTCGGGTAACGTTTGCACATGTGGTATGCTAATATAACGATTTATTGTGTTTTCGCTGTAAAACACTTAGAAAATCTGAAATATTGTCTGAATTCACAAGATCTGTGTCTTTCCATTGCTGTGAGCTGTGTATTTTTAAGAAATGTTTTATGATTAGTAATTAGGTAATACACGTTGCTCTCTGTAGTAATTCTAGTCGCTTTGGGGAGATTTGTGATGGTGGCTGCAATGGCAAACTATGATTTATACCTGAAATATGCACATTTTTCTAACAAAACCTATGCTATACAATAAATATGTTATCAGACTGTCATCTGATGAAGTTTTTTCTTGGTTAGTGGCTATTTATATCTTTATTTGGTCGAATTGGTGATAGCTGGTGATGGAGTGAGAAAATAGTGGAGTAAGAAAAATGGTGTCTTTTGCTAACGTGGTTAGCTAATAGATTTACATATTGTGTCTTCCCTGTAAAACATTTTAAAAATCAGAAATGATGGCTTTATTCACAAGATCTGTATCTTTCATTTGGTGTCTTGGACTTGTGATTTAATGATATTTAGATGCTACTATTTACTTGTGACGCTATGCTAGCTATGCTAGTCAGTGGTGGGGGGGGGGGGGGGGGGTGCTCCCGGATCCGGGTTTGGGAGGTGTTAGAGGTTAATCACTAACCTTTGATGATCTTCATCAGATGACACTCATAGGACATCATGTTACACAATACATGTATGTTTTGTTCGATAATGTGCATATTTATATCCAAAAATCTTAGTTTACATTGGCGCCATGTTCAGAAATGCCTCCAAAATATCCGGAGAAATTGCAGAGAGCCACATTAAATAACAGAAATACTCATCATAAACTTTGATGAAAGATACATGTTTAACATAGAATTAAAGATACACTTGTTCTTAATGCAACCGCTGTATCAGATTTCAAAAAAACTTTACGGAAAAAGCAAACCATGCAATAATCTGAGACGGCGGTCAGATAGAAACAACATTTCTCCGCCATGTTGGAGTCAACAGAAATTACATTATAAATATTCCCTTACCTTTGATGATCTTCATCAGAATGCACTCCCAGGAATCCTAGTTCCACAATAAATTGTTGTTTTGTTCGATAATGTCCATTATTTATGTCCACTTATGTCCACATGCTACTTTTGTTAGCATGTTTAGTACACATATCCAAACGCTCGTGCAGGTCCAGGCGAACTTCGGACGAAAACTTCAAAAATTATATTACAGGTCAAATAAACTTGTCAAACTAAGTATAGAATCAGTCTTTAGGATGTTGTTAACATAAATATTCAATAAGGTTCCAACCGGAGAATTCCTTTGTGTCTATAGAAGTAATGGAACGCAAGTCGATATCATGTGGAATGTGCGTGACCAGGACATGGCTCTCTGCCAGACCACTGACTCAAACAGCTCCCATCCGGCTCAACATCTCAGTAGAAGCTTCATTCAACGTTCTACAGACTGTTGACATCTAGTGGAAGCCGTAGGAAGTGCAAACAGATCCATATCCCACTGGGATTTCAATAGGCGATGAGTTGAAAATCGACCAGCCTCAGAATTCCCACTTCCTGTTTGGATTTTTTCTCAGGTTTTTGCCTGCCATATGAGTTCTGTTATACTCACAGACATTATTCAAACAGTTTTAGAAACTTCAGAGTGTTTTCTATCCAACAGTAATAATAATATGCATATATTCGCATCTGGGACAGATTTACATGCTAAAATATTCACTGAATAGGATGCAAGTTTCTGACTTCTTTTATTGTGTACATGCTTCCTTATTTTCATTCTATCATTTCGGTTAGTATTGTGGTGTAACTTCAATATTGTTGATCCATCCTCAGTTTTCTCCTATCCCAGTCATTAAACTCTGCATGTAACGATTGTCTATTTCGTCCTCCTCACCGGACGAGGAGAGGCGAGAAGGATCGGACCAATATGCAGAGTGGTAAGTGTTCATGATGATTTATTAAAACCGAACTGAACACTGAAATACAAAAACAATAAACGATGTGCAGAAAATCGAAACAGTACCGTGTGGTGAAAAAACACTAACACGGCAACAAAAACCCACAAACCACACGTGAAACCCTGGCTACCTAAGTATGATTCTCAATCAGGGACAACGATTGACAGCTGCCTCTGATTGAGAATCATACCAGGCCGAACACAAAAACCCCAACATAGAAAACACACATAGACAACCCACTCCAACTCACGCCCTGACCATACCAAATAAATACAAAATAAGGGAAAATAAGATCAGGAACGTGACACTGCAACTGTTTTAAAGTCCCCATTTGCCTCATGGTGAAATATCGGAGGGGTTTCCATCCTCCAGCAACTGAGTTAAGAAGGACACCTGTATCTTTGTAGTGACTGGGTGTATTGATACACCATCCAAAGTGTAATTCATAACTTCACCATGTTTAAATGGATATTCAATGTCCACTTTGAATAATTATTGACTCAAGACATTTTCAATGAATTTGTAAACATGTCTAAAAACATAATGTCACTCTGGCATTATAGGGTATTGTGTGTAGGCCAGTGACACAAAATCTATATTTAATCAATTTTAAAATCAGGCTGTAACAACAAAATGTGGAAAAAGTCAAGGGCTTGGAGTACTTTCTGAAAAAAAATGGCATGGGACTATATTTAACTTTTTATACAATTCTTTCAAATACTTGTATTACTTATAACACAGACATGGATTACCCATCCACATTCTGTCTACATCTCAGCCCATCGAATAATTTCAGTTTGGTAGTCTACTGTATGCTGTTGGATAGGTTTTCTGGTCAGGGTTTTTCATGCAGTGGTTACAATGTATGACTGATCAAACATTGTCAAAAAAGGTCTGTGGCAAAGCCGCAAGAGCAACCATGTTTAAAAACAGGGTGAGACATTTTGTGTTACATGCAAATCTGATTGGGTACAGTTTTTGATTACTGAAATATCAGCCTTAATTTAACTTCCGTTGCTTTTTTCTTTCTGAGGGCTAATCTCGGCCGGAACAAAACAAGCATATCTTTTTTTTGTTCTGATGGGGTACGACAATCTAATTAACTTATGTGGTATTTATTAGTTATATTTTTACGTCCAAAAATGGATGTAGCAGCTGAGGATTCCAGCTTTAGGTAATCATCCATATCGAAAAAGTGTAACCAAGAAACATAGTTGAAAGTGGTACTGCACCATAAAGCCAAGTGGCAGTTCCTTTAATTATAAAGTATTTCTCATTTTCTCAGCTGAAGGCAACAAAGCAGTCACCCTACAAGGCTTCATATCTGCAACCATCTGGTCTCAAGTCCAGCTCCCAACAGCCTATTCCCTCCAGATACTTAATATTAAAGTTTAATTAATCCGCAAACTGTTTAAGCGAGGAGCCTCTGAAACAGTGGCCTCGGCTGTATGGCCTTCCTGACAACAACCTTCCAGTGGAACCTGACAGAGAGAAACTGAAGAGGGGAACTAATTACATTCCACTCGCAGCTTGCTGTATGTCACAACAAAAAGTTGGGAGGTGAGGAGATAAGGAGGCAGGGGGAGAATTCAACACATGCCGTCGCCACCACTTTGCCCGCCATGCCTTAAATATCATGCTCTGGTTAATTTCTGAAATGCATAGCCCTATTTTACATATGGTTCCTTTAATTACACATGCAAGTTGATTTTAATAATGTCATGACATCGGGAAAAGCAATTGCATGGATCCTTTTTCCATGCTGTTCAACCCTTAGTTTGAGTTTACATGATCTCAGGTGGCGTGCGTTCACACTTGGATGTAGTGTAAATATAGACTTTCTTAGCTTAGCGACAGCACCTGTTTTTCAGGTGTTTTTTTATAGTGTAGCATTAGCGGTAAATATGCTGAGACATTGTGTTGTGGTTTTTATAATAAAGCTACCACAGTGTTGTAAAATGACCATGGCCTACATTTAACTAATCACACAGACAACGGCATGTCAAGTCGACATAACATGTTGTTCTCAAACTGATACACAACCTATGGGAACGAGTAATCAACAGCTGTGTTTTTCAAACGGTTAGGAAATTCTTGTGAGAGATGCCAAGTAAATGAATGGCAGAGAAAAAGGTATCGCCTGATCATGGGTTCCCCTACTCCCCTCTACTCTCGGTGCAGTGAAGCGCAAACAATGGAGTTCCTACCCATATCACACACACGACTGCTCTCCTCATATGGGACCCCCCACTTCAGGGTTCAAACAGAGAAAGAAACGTGTGTCTTTCATTGTGTGCTTGTTTGTGTGTGCATAGGGGGGTTCATCCCAAGAGATGTCATCAGTGTTAGTAGTTGTGTATGTGACATGAAAGCTTGAAGTGAGCCGCTCTGCTGACTAGCCAGACTCTGTTAGAAAGGCCCAGTCCAGAAGCAGTCAGCTGGTATAGGCCTAAATCTCCTGAAATCAGCAGATCTGACAAAATCATGCGTTCCAAGGCCAAAACACATGTGAATTACATATTTATTTATATCCACTAACCAACCGTGGAGCACGTGTCCTACATGGCACCCAATTACCTACGTAGTGCACTACTTTTGACCAGGGCCCGCAAGAAATAGGCTGCATCGCAAATAGCACCCTATGTGTGCATTGTGCACCTTGGGTGGCGTGGGGATTCTCCATACGAAGGTTACAGATTTATTTCTCCTGCAACAACCCTTACGAGAATATTACTGGAATCAATGGGATGGGAGGTGATGAGATGGGAGTAAAGACGTTTGTCTTTGATCGATGTGGACAGAGATCCCATCCCTCTAGTCATTACTGAGCCTTTGTTGGTGTCCTACATGTACAACAAACATACATTGCTTTACGAGGACTACTGTTAACCTGACAGTAATGATCAAATCTAATCAAATTGTATTTATCACATGAGCCGAATACAACAGATGTAGACCTTACGGTGAAATGCTTACTTTACAAGCCCTTAACCAACAATGCAGTTCAAGACATAGAGTTAAGAAAATATTTAGTAAATTAACTAAGGTAAAAATTAAATAAAAAGTAAGACAATAAAATAACAATTCCGAAGCTATATACAGGGGGTACCGGTACCGAGTCAATATGCGTGGGTACAGGTAAGTCAAGATCAGTTGTACATGGAGGAAGGGTAAAGTGACTATGCATAGATAATAAACATTGAGTATCAGCAGTGGGGGGTCAATGTAAATAGTCCGAGTGGCCATTTGATTAATAGTAGTGGTAATGGTAGTGATAGTGGTAATAACAACAATTCCATGGTTGCATCCCTAATGGCTATTCTTTATATAGTGCACTACTTTTGACAAGAGCCCATAGAGCTCTGGTGAAAAGTGGTGCACTTTATATTGAATAGGGTGCTATTTGGGATGCATGCCAGATCCAACAAATGCATTGCTGCGCCAGAAAATAGTCCCTCTCTCTTATAACCAAATGATGCATGTTGGAAAGAGGAGGTAAGTCATCATGGCTGCCATACAAAGTTGGTTCCCAAACTATGTTTATCGCTGTGTCTGCTTCCTAAGTTGATAACACTTTAAAAGGATATTACAAAGGACTGGGTAATTGGTTGGTAAGTGGACATTTACCAATGACACATTTCTCTCAGTCAACCAGATGAGGTAATATCATAAACGCTGCAAAGTAAGTATTTACATTTAAATGAACTGAAACATTTAGCTAATAACTAGAACAAACATAAAATAATAATAATATTCATCATTTTGTTGTACAAAAATGTATATTTTGCACATCCCAACACTCCCTGAGACACCCCTAGATTCAAATAGGATTGAAATAAGTCCAGCAGGATAAGGTCCATGTAAATGAATATTGTTAATAATATCGCTGCTGTCAACAGAACACAGAAATATGCAAAAAGGCCCCAACAGAGAGGGAGGGGGAGAGAAAACATAAATTGATCCAAATGAATGGAGGCATGTTTAGAGCTGTGTTCATGACAACCCAGGACTATCAAAGCAATTACACTGCAAGCTGTTCATAAATATATTAAACATGTAGCTAAGTATACTATTATTGCACATTTATATTTTATGAGGTCTTGACGACTGAAAAAAACTATATTTTCCCATATGCTCATAAGGGTTTGTGTTTTGGAACATGAGGGAGGCTTTTTATGTTGTGCTGTAGCTAGCACAAGTTTAAGGTAGATGACTGAATATTTTCTCCACAAATTTGGTTGGAAAATCATGATAAAATCATAGTCAACACAGGCTCTCTTCAATATGAACATTATTCAGCCAATGGCAGAATTTGGTGATGATTGACTTCAAATGACAGAGGTGCAATTTTTTCCTCATTACTAAAATTACCCTCTATTTTAAGTACAGGTGGGAGGAAACTTTGAACAAGAACCCTTTAATGCTAGTGCAGTTGACCTAGGGAGAGCAGGAACAACTGTAACAACAACAATGCTAAAGTTAGCATTTGGTGGCCAAGTCAAGTAAACAAAACCGAAGCATGGATTGACCTTTGGATCTGTCCTTGTCCAAAGAATGCTTAACAGAGCTCTTCATCTCTGGTCATGGAGGGCCAAAACACTTTCTGGTATTTAATTTTACTCACCTGGTGTCCCAAGTTTGAATTAGTCTTTATTAGAAGCAGAGGATGAAAACCTGGAGTTTTTTAGCTCTCCAGGACCGACATTGAACAGCCATGAGGGTCAGGAAACGAACATGCAATTGTATCACTATTCAAGTTATGGTAAATAATTATATCGTTAACGTCCTCTTGAACTACAGTCGCCGTTTCTAAAAGTTGAACATGACCCTGGCCTATCATTAGGCCCCACCTATCCAAGAGCTCAAAGCTAACAAATAAGAGAACATGACAACTGTTACAAATGTAGCTCATTACTATCAGCAGCACTTGACACCTTCACCAGACACATTCAATGTTCTAAAATGTGATGTAATTTTTTCTAATATATATTATTTTCAGCATGAAAGTCCTTTCATTGAGTGGATGCTAACAGTAAGAAAGTGAAAATGTACTGTGTCATATGGCACCAAGGGCAGAACATTCAAAACAAAATGGCACACTAAAGATTGTCTTTGTTTAGTTAGCTCAGGCTCAGATAGAAGGCACTGCTATTGTGCTGAAACAAGTTGAGATTTTCCAAGTAGTTGCTCAGCTGACATTTCCAAGTGCTCAGTGAGAACAGAGACAAGCATCTCTCAGAGACCTAAGGCAAACATTGACTAAATTGAGAGCTTAGCTACACATTTGTATCTGTAGATTTAGAGCTGGCAAAACTAAAAAAGTATGGAGAGTAATTATCTAAATAGTAATCTTATGTCTTTATTAATTAATGTTATGTCTGTGTTGTTGTGTTCTTCTTATGAGTCTATTAACATGAAACAGACAAACTGGATAGGCCTGGAGGTTGGGTTATTGTTTCTAGCATAGATGCTCAAAAGTGATTGTTGTTATTTGATGTTGTGAGAATGCTATGGAGCCATTTCATGGAATTACATCAGGTTTTTTTATAAAATAAGTATGCATTGTCTTTTCTTTGTGTCTTCATTTTGAATGTGCCTCGAATTGCCCTAGTTCCACAATTAGGTCATCCTGGCATTTCCTTGGTCTGAGTACTGTACCAAGGCTTATTCCTATTGTTATTTCAGAGGCATTCCATTTGCATTGGAATCAAGCTATTACACACTTTAGCTGGTTTAAAATAAAATGGCAGTAACCTGTTTGTCGGAAATGCAAGTTTGTTTACACTGCAAGAGCAAGAAATTATTTGCTAACTTACCTCCAAACACTTTTGAATGTGCACCGACACTGAAAAACAGAAGTGGAAATTATTCCAACCCTGTGACCTTCAAGCAAAACAGACCTTTGAAGCAAGTGATTCAACATTTTCAGAGAATTTTAATTTAATTTTCACTTCATGTTGTCTCTAGTGTTATTTTGCCTTGAGAATAAAACATGCTCACAGTCATGTTCGAAAGGGAGAAGTGGAGAAAGTTGAGAATCTCACAAGATCAAGCCTGAACCCTTTTTCATACAGAGCCATACCAGAAACATTGTCCTTGGTGCACAAATTGGACTTTCTGAGATTCTTGCATCAATTTATATTAGGGGTATGACTTAAATGACTGGTTTGCAGGAAAGTGAGTATCATAGTAGTTAACCTCTCTTGGGTAAGTGAAACGTTAGCGTCCCACCTCTTCAGCAGCCAGTGAAACTGCTGGGCGCCAAATTCAAATACAGAAATACTCATTATAAAAATTCAGAAAACATAACATATTTTACATAGGTTTAAAGATGAACTTCTTGTGAATCCAACCACGGTGTCAGATTTAAAAAATGCTTTAAGGCGAAAGCATACCTTACGATTATTTGAGAACATAGCCCAGCAGACAAATCATTACAAACAGTAACCAGCCAAGTAGAAGAGTTACACAAGTCAGAAATAGAGATAAAATGAATCCCTTACCTTTGATGATCTTCATATGGTTGCACTCAGCAAACATTAATTTACTCAATAAATGTTCCTTTTTTTCGATAAAGTCTCTTTATATCCAAAAACCTCAGTTTTGTTTGCGCGTTTTCTTCAGTAATCCACAGGCTCAAACACAGTCAAAACAGGTAGACAAAAAATCTAAATTTTTTCCGTAAAGTTCATATAAACATGTCAAACGATGTTTATATTCAACCCTCAGGTTGTTTTTAGCCTAAATAATCGATCATTTTTCAACCGGACAATAACGTCGTCAATATAAAAGGTAAACAAGAAAGGCACTCTCTCTGGTCGCGCACATGAAAAAGCTCTGTGACACTTTAGGATCCACTCATTCAGACTGCTCTTACTTCCTAATTTTTCAGAATACAAGCCTGAAACAATTTCAAAAGACTGTTGACATCTAGTGGAAGGCACAGGAACTGCAATTTGAGTCCTAAGTCAATGGATACTGTAATGGCATTGAATAGAAAACTACAAAAAAAACAAAAAACTACTTCCCGAATGGATTATTCTAAGGTTTTCGCCTGCCAAATCCGTTCTGTTATACTCACAGACACTATTTTAACAGTTTTGGAAACTTTAGAGTGTTTTCTATCCAAATCTACCAGTTATATGCATATCATATCTCCTGGGCCCGAGAAGCAGGCAGTTTAATTTGGGCATGCTTTTCATCCAAAATTCCGAATACTGCCCCCTACCCTAGAGAAAAATAATCTGTATAAATGTGAGTGTGCTTACTGTGAGGTGTAGCCTACAACCTACAGTTAAAGTTGGAAGTTTACATACACCTTAGCCAAATACATTTAAACTCAGTTTTTCACAATTCCTGACATTTATTCCAAGTAAAAATTCCCTGTTTTAGGTCAGTTTATTTTAAGAATGTGAAATGCCAGAATAATAGTAGAGGGAATTATTTATTTCAGCTTTTATTTCTTTCATCACATTCCCTGTGGGTCAGAAGTTGTCACATCCTGACCATAGAAAGCCTATATTTTCTATGGTAGAGTAGGTCAGGGCGTGACTAGGGTTTTTTAGTCGAGTTTATTATTTCTATGTGGGGTTCTAGGTTTTATTTTCTATGTTGGTGTTTGTGTATGATTCCCAATTAGAGGCAGCTGGTAATCGTTGTCTCAAATTGGGGATAATACTTATGTTGCATTTTTTCCACCTGTGGGTTATGGTATATTGTTTTTGTGTAGTGCCTGTGAGCAATCCATTACTTCCAGTTTCCTTTGTTTCTGTATTGTTTTGGTGAGTTTCAATAATTAAACATGTGGAACTCTACACACGCTGCGCCTTGGTCCGACCATTATTATGAACAACGTGACAGAAATGTACATACACTCAATTAGTATTTGGTAGCATTGCCTTTACATTGTTTAACTTGGGTCAAACATTTCGGGTACCCTTCCACAAGCTTCCCACAATAAGTTGGGTGAATTTTGGCCCATTCCTCCTTACAGAGCTTCTGTAACTGAGTCAGGTTTGTAGGCCTCCTTGCTCGCACATGCTTTTTCAGTTCTGCCCACACATTTTCTATAGGATTGAGGTCATTGAGGTCAGGCCACTCCAATACCTTGACTTTGTTGTCCTTAAGCCATTTTGCCATAACTTTGGAAGTATGCTTGGGGTCATTGTCCATTTGGAAGACCCATTTGCGACCAAGCTTTAACTTCCTGACTGAGGTCTTGAGATGTTGCTTCAATATATCTACAAAATTTTCCATCCTCATGATGCCATCTATTTTCTGAAGTGCACCAATCCCTCCTGCAGCAAAGCACCCCTCAACATGATGCTGCCACCCCCGTGCTTCACGGTTGGGATGGTGTTCTTCGGCTTGCAAGCCTCCCCCTTTTTCCTCCAAACATAACGATGGTCACTATGGCCAAACAGTTCTATTTTTGTTTCATCAGACCAGAGGACATTTCTCCAAAAAGTACGATCTTTGTCCCCATGTGCATTTGCAAACCGTAGTCTGTTTTTTTTATGTAGGTTTTGAACCAGTGGCTTCTTTCTTGCTGTGTGGCCTTTCAGGTTATGTCAATACAGGACTCGTTTTACTGTGGATATAGATACTTTTGTACCTGTTTCCTCCAGCATCTTCACAAGGTCCTTTGCTGTTGTTCTGGGATTGATTTGTACTTTTCGCACCAAAGTACGTTCATCTCTAGGAGACAGAACGCGTCTCCTTCCTGAGCGGTATGACTGCAGTGTGGTCCCATGGTGTTTATAATTGCATACTATTGTTTGTACAGATGAGCGTGGTACCTACAGGCGTTTGGAAATTTCTCCCAAGGATGAACCAGGCTTGGTTCAGGTCTCCAATTTTTATTCTGAGGTCTTGGCTGATTTATTTTGATTTTCCCATGATGTCAAGCAAAGAGGCACGGACTTTGAAGGTAGGTCTTGAAATATATCCACAGATACACCTCCAATTGACTCAAATTATGTAATTTAGCCTATCAGAAGCTACTAAAGCCATGACATAATTTTCTGGAATTTCCAAGCTGTTTAAAGGCACAGTCAACTTAGTGTATGTAAACTTCTAACCCACTGGAATTGTGATGCGGGGAATAATAAGTGAAATAAACTGTCTGTAAACAATTGTTGGAAAAATGTATTGTGTCACGCACAAAGTAGATGTCCTGACCGACTTGCCAACAGTATAGCTTGTTAACTTCTTGCCGCACGGATCCCTTTAGCGGGATAATTTTCGTAAACAACCGCTGAATAGCAGAGCGCAAAATAAAAAATAAAAAAATAAAATATTTATAATCATGAAATCACAAGCGAAATATACCAAAACACAGCTTAGCTTGTTGTTAATCCACCTATCGTGTCAGATTTTGAAAGTATGCTTTGCAGCGAAAGCAATCCAAGCTTTTGTGAGTGTATCAATCAATGCTACACCAGCTAGCCCCAAATTAGCATGGTCACGAAAGTATCAGTTTACCTTTGATAATCTTCGGATGTTTGCACTCACGAGACTCCCAGTTACACAACAAATGTACTTTTTGTTCGATAAATATTACTTTTATAACAAAAAAAACGCCATTTGGGTTGCGCGTTATGTTCAGAAAACCAAAGCCTCGTTCCGTTCGACGAAAATTCCAAAAAGTATCCGTAATGTTCGTAGAAACATGTCAAATCTTTTTTATAATCAATCCTCAGGTTGTTTTTAACAAACATAATCGATAATATTTCAACCGGACCGTAACCTATTCAATAAAAGAGAGAAAGAAAATGGAGAGCTACCCCTCTCGAGCGCAGGAACTAATCAGAGGACACCTGACTAGTTTTGAAAAATCTCGCTCATTTTTCAAAATAAAAGCCTGAAACTATGTCTAAAGCCTGGTCACAGCCTGAGGACGCCATTGGAAAAGGAATCTGTTTGTCACCCCTTTAAATGGAAGAAAGACGGGCCAGGAAACACAGATAAAAAAAAAAAAATCACTTCCGGGTTAGATTTCCTCAGGTTTTTGCCTGCAGAATCAGTTTAGTTAATACTCACAGACAATATTTTGACAGTTTTGGAAACTTTGGAGTGTTCTCTATCCTAATCTGTAAATTATATGCATATTCTACGATCTGGACATGAGAAATTGTCTGTTTACCTTGGGAACGTTATCTATTTATCTATCTGACCCTGTCACGTTCCTGACCTTATTTCCTTTGTTCAGTCTTTGTTTAGTTGGTCAGGACGTGAGCTGGGTGGGCATTCTATGTTATGTGTTTCTATGTTTGGTTTAGGGTTGTCTAACTAGCCTGATATGGTTCTCAATCAGAGGCAGGTGTTTTACGTTGTCTCTGATTGGGAACCATATTTAGGTAGGCTGTTCTCACTGTTTGTTTGTGGGTGATTGTTCCTGTTCGTGCGTTCATGTTTTTATGTTCTCAAGTTCAGGACTGTAGCGTCGTTGGTTTCTTTCTGTTTATTGTTTTTGTTCGTGTTTAAAAGTATTCAAATAAATATGGATACATACCACGCTGCGTTTTGGTCCGATCCTTGCTCCTCCTCAGACGAGGAGGATTACGACGTTCGTTACAGAATCACCCACCAACCAAGGACCAAGCAGCGTGGTAACAGGCAGCGGCAGCAGGAGCAGCGCAAGAGGGAGGAAATAGAGCACTGGTCGATCGATCCAGAGAGAGTGCCGGAGCCCGCCTGGGATTCGTTGGAACAGTGCGAGGAGGGATACAGGAGAATGGAGGAACGGAGACGTTATCAAGGTACGCGGCTAGCACGGAAGCCTGAGAAGCAGCCCCAAAAATGTATTGGGGGGGCCTAAAAGGGAGTGTGGTGAAGTCAGGTAGGAGACCTGCGCCAACTCCTCGTGCTTACCGTGGAGAGCGAGAGTACGGGCAGACACCGTGTTATGCGGAAAAGCGCACGGTGTCTCCTGTACGTGTGCTTAGCCCGGTGCGTTTCATTCCAGCTCCACGTATCGGCCGGGCTAGAGTGGGCATCGAGCCAGGTGCCATGAAGCCGGCTCAACATATCTGGCCTCCAGTACGTCTCCTCGGGCCGGTATACATGGCACCAGCCTTACGCATGGTGTCCCCGGTTCGCCAACACAGCCCAGTGCGAGCTATTCCACCTCGCCGCACTGGCCTGGCTACGGGGAGCATTAAACCAGGTAAGGTTGGGCAGGCTCGGTGCTTAAGAGCTCCTGTACGCCTTCACGGTCCGGTATATCCGGCGCCACCTCCTCGCCCCAGCCCAGTACCACCAGTGCCAACACCACGCACCAAGCCTCCTGTGCGTCTCCAGAGCCCTGTGCGCCCTGTTGCTGCTCCCCGCACTAGCCTTAAGATGCGTGTCCTTAGCCCGGTACCACCAGTTCCGGCACCACGCACCAGGCCTACTGTGCGCCTCAGCCGGCCAGAGTCTGCCGTCTGCCCAGCGCCGCCTGCGCTGTCCGTCTGCCCAGCACCGCCTGCGCTACCCGTCTGCCCAGCGCCGCCTGCACTGCCCGTCTGCCCAGCGCCGCCTGCACTGCCCGTCTGCCCAGCGCCGTCTGAGCTGTCCGTCTGCCCAGCGCCGCCGGCGCTGCCCGTCTGCCCAGCGCCGTCTAAGCCGCCCGTCTGTCTTGAGCCTTCAAAGCCGACCGTCTGTCCTGAGCCTTCAGAGCCGTCCGTCAGTCAGGAGCCGCTAGAGCCGTCCGTCAGTTAGGAGCCGCTAGAACCGTCCGTCAGTCAGGAGCCACCAGAGCCACCCGCCAGACAGGAGCTGCCAGAGCCGCCCGCCAGACAGGAGCTGCCAGAGCCGCCCGCCAGACAGGAGCTGCCAGAGCCGTCAGCCAGACAGTGGCTGCCAGAGCCGTCAGCCAGACAGGTGCTGCCAGAGCCGTCAGCCAGCCAGGAGCTGCCAGAGCCGTCAATCAGCCAGGACCGGTCAGAGCCGCCAGCCAGCCAGGAGCTGCCAGAGCCGCCAGCCAGCCAGGAGCTGCCAGAGCCGCCAGCCAGCCAGGAGCTGCCAGAGCCGCCAGCCAGCCAGGAGCTGCCAGAGTCGTCAGTCAGCCAGGAGCTGCCAGAGCTACCTGTCACGCCGGCGATGCCGGAATTCCCCCTCAGTCCGGAGCTGCCCCTCAGTCCGGAGCTGCACCTCAGTCCGGAGCTGCCCCTCAGTCCAGAGCTGCCCCTCAGTCCAGAGCTGCCCCTCAGTCCAGAGCTGCCCCTCAGTCCGGAGCTGCCCCTCCGTCCAGAGGCACCCATCAGTCCAGTGGGGTTAATTTGGAGGGTTGCAGTTAAAAGGAGGCCACGAAAGCGGGTAGTGACTATGGTGGGGTGGGGGCCACGTCCAGCGTGGACAGATGCCCACCCAGACCCTCCCCTATAGGTTCAGGTTTTGCGGCCGGAGTCCGCACCTTGGGGGGGGGGGGGGGGGGGGGTACTGTCATGTTCCTGACCTTATTTCCTTTGTTCAGTCTTTGTTTAGTTGGTCAGGACGTGAGCTGGATGGGCATTCTATGTTATGTGTTTCTATGTTTGGTTTAGGGTTGTCTAACTAGCCTGATATGGTTCTCAATCAGAGGCAGGTGTTTTACGTTGTCTCTGATTGGGAACCATATTTAGGTAGGCTGTTCTCACTGTTTGTTTGTGGGTGATTGTTCCTGTTCGTGCGTTCATGTTTTTATGTTCTCAAGTTCAGGACTGTAGCGTCGTTGGTTTCTTTCTGTTTATTGTTTTTGTTCGTGTTTAAAAGTATTCAAATAAATATGGATACATACCACGCTGCGTTTTGTTCCGATCCTTGCTCCTCCTCAGACGAGGAGGATTACGACGTTCGTTACAGACCCCTAGCGTCAAGAGGTTTAACATACATAATCGATAATATTTAAACTGGACAGTAACCTATTCAATACTACAGAGAAAGAAAATGTCGAGCTACATCTCTCGCGCGCAGGAACTAATCAAAGGACACCTGACGCGTTTTGAAATATCTCGCTCATTTTTATAAATAAAAGCTTGAAACTATGTCTAAAGCCTGGTCACCGCCTGAGGAAAAGGAATCTGGAAAAGGAATCTGGGTGATACCCCTTAAATGGAGGAGGGGCAGGCAACGGAACAGTGATTTTTCCAAATACGTAAAAGGCACTTCCGGGTTGGATTCCCTCAGGTTTTCGCAGTTTTGGAAACTTTAGAGTGTTTTCTATCCTAATCTGTCAATTATATGCATATTCTAGCATCTGGACCTGAGAAATAGTCAGTTTACCTTGGGAACGTTATTTTTCCAAACATAAAATTCTGCCCCCTAGCTGAAAGAAGTTAACAAGAAATTTGTGGAGTGGTTGAAAAACGGGTTTTAATGACTCCAACCTAAGTGTATGTAAACTTCCGACTTCAACTATAGCTACAATACAATCAATACATTCTCTATTTGACCATAATATTAGTAAACATAAGAGTGACGTTCTCCTTCCTATTCTGTTTTTTAAATCCAGATGTTATGCGTCGATAGTGAATTGATATTAAACCGTGTGTCACGATCGTCTAAGTGGGAAAGAGAGGAGGACCAAAACGCAGCGTGATGTGAATCCATTCTTCTATTTATTAAACGAAGAACACTTAAACTAACTATACAAACTAAACAAAATAACAAACGACCGTGACGCTAATGAAACCGAGTGCAGACATGCAACATCAACTAACATAGACAATCACCCACAACCCACAATGACAAAACAGGCTACCTAAATATGGTTCCCAATCAGAGACAATGACAAACACCTGCCTCTGGTTGAGAACCATATCAGGCCAAACGACAAACCCAACATAGAAACACAAAACATAGATAACCCACCCAACTCACGCCCTGACCATACTAAAACAAAGAAAATACAAAAGAACTATGGTCAGAACGTGACACCGTGATAGCAAGTGCATCAACATATTGCTCACTCCTAGTCAAACCAAAAGTAATACAAAGAAAATCAAAATAGAATATCCTATGAAACTTTATACATTTTTACATTCCTCAACCCAGGAACCCATACGTAAGGATGGATATGCAAATTCTTCCACATGTATATGTGAAGAATGACTTGTCTATCAGTTTGGCAGTAAATCTGATTAATATTGCATCTCTTCCCCTCCCACAAGGAGAGCGCGAGAGAGAAACTGCTAAGCCTGTTGAACTGGGTAGAGATAGACGGCAGATTTATAGGCACTCAAGTGGTAAGAATATGACCTGAACTGCTGACGGTGGTATGTCTGTGTGATTATTGATCTGCTGGCGTACACTGGAGCCCAGCGTGGTGCAGAACTCAAAACAAAGAGTCCCAGGAGTAGAGGAATGTCTACGGGAGAGTAATGGAGCCCACATTTAGGGGGGGAACAACATCCACTCATATGTCTTTCTCCACTTGGCTACCAAACCCAACTGAATTGTGAAAGCTCATATTTATAAAGCTTTGTGGTGCTTCTGCACATCTTCTGGGTTTTCATCTAATAACATTGTGCCCAAGTGAGGTTGACACACCTGGGTTTAAATACTATATGAAATCTATCAAAATGTGTGATCATTTGCTCTAGCCTGCCTGTGGGTGAGGTTTTCCCTTTTGTGACTTTTCTATTGGTTCTATTGCAACAAGCAATCTCAATTATGCACAGTGAATATATGTGACATAATTAAAAATAGCTAGTATTTGAACCCAGGTCTGGTGGTTTGTGAAGTCATAGAAAGCTGTCTGTCTGTGGGTCATATTGTTGGGCTGGGGCAGTGTGGACTTCAGAGCATGGGAGTGGAATGATGATTACCGGTGATCTGAAGTCAGTGTGTGTCTCACTGCAGAGTTGGTATTTTTGGGGGGAGATGTGAGAAGCAGGGTTAGGTGCTCACAGGCTGATTGGCTCTCTCTCCACACCCCTGGGGATCAGCAGCTTGATCTGATCTTTCTAAGCCAGGCTACCAGCTTTGAATATAATTTAACACGGACCACACTGAAACACAAATGCCCATTGTGTATATGCTGGCAACACTACACCTGTCTCTTAGTGAAAGCAAGGTATAACCAATGATGAAGACGCCAGGATTTAGTGCTTCTACTTTCTTAGGCCTTCTCCATTCAGATTCCCATTTATCTGGCTAAAGGACACCTGTTTAGGAGTTTCCGTTTTAATTTAATTATTTTCCACATTGCTTTCCCCTTTCTGAGAATAGTGAGACACCCTTAGAAAGACGGCAGGTAGCCTAGTGGGGAGGCAGGTAGCCTAGTGGGGAGGCAGGTAGCCTAGTGGTTAGAGCATTGGACTAATAACTGGAAGGTTGCAAGATCAAATCCCTGTCCTGACAAGGTAAAAATCTGCTGTTCTGGCAGTTAACCCACTGTTCCTAGGCTGTCATTGAAAATAAGAATTTGTTCTTAACTGACTTGCTTGGTCAAATAAAAAAAGACATTTTATGCTTCCTATACTGTCAGGCATTCAACAGAATGTTTGGATTAGGCACTTCACATAATCTTCAGCTATATATATACTGTATATGTATGTTTCATTGCTTTCTTACTTTTATGGTGAAGCATGTTACAGTGCACAAGAAAAAATGTTGTTCTTTAGAAGCGACATTCAGGGAAGCACACCTTTCTCCTGCAATCAGCTCAGCGCAGGGTGCAGCAAATCAACAGTAATTACTATGATCAAATTGAACTCAGTGTGTGGACTGATGCTATCTGCTGGACTTTTATGATACACCTTTGCTATATTATTATTATTAGTATTTCACAGAGAAAAATGGGATCAAACGACGTCGTTAGGTTAGCGCCTGCTCAATGTCCTTGGTATAGCAGATGCAAATACCCAGTGGCAGTTTTAAAGGCCAATTACTATATAATTTAGAGACTGATTAATGATTATAAAGGCTTTGAAGACTTTCATTCTGATATTTAAAACAAGACCAATACCTCTTCTATGCAGACTGCAGCGTATATTATTTCATAAACCAACACGTCTACACTGCTAGCGTTTCAATTTGGTGTACCGTTGTGAAATAACTGTAGAGAGCTGAACTCCTCGTGCGTTAGATGGTGAGAGGCACTGGTAGATGCTTTATTCTCTTTTTCCCTTCTGTCTTGCTGTGGTTTTCAAAGGAATATCTGGTAAGCTTTCTCAACTTCACACCTTCATCTTTCATTTTGGAACATGTTGCCTTGGGCATGTGCTTGCCTCACTATTTCCTTTTCTGGAAGTAGAATGAAAGAAACAACACTTTTGACAACATGTGGGAACGGGAACGCTAAAATCAACTTCAGACTCACCTACTTACCTTTCATGTTTGTTTTAGAACCTCCCTATATCGACCACTCAGCTTGCCCCATCATCAGAGAGGGGTGCTAGCTGATCGATCATGACACATGCAACATCAGCTGAACATAATCAGTCATTCTTGAAGCATTGAACCTCAACGTGCATTCACAAACGCACACACGTGCACACACGTGCACACACACAAACACACACACACACTGTGAAAGAGATCACAGAGCTTGTTCCCTGTAAAATGAATTGGAACATTTAATGCATTCTTCTGGCATGTGTGGAACTACTGCATACATTGACATAACCATAGTGGATGAACACTCTGTCATCATGTAAGAAGTACTACAAAACAACTACAGAAATGAATTAATAACTCACAAACTATTGCATGAGGATACCATGAAACCCACTAGACTGTCATGTGGGTGTTGTGTATTTTCCTTTCATGTCTATTTCTCTGGGCCTGTGACCGTGAACTGCAGGATGTTGACTCCCTTGTCAATCCCATGTCTTAGAAAGTTTGGGTAATTGAACCTTTCGGTTAATATATCCTTAATAATTTTTAAATGGAGAATGTGTCTTTTTTTCCCTGGCTAAAACCCAGACGGGAATGTTGGAGCTGGCAATTGTGTCTCATGATGTGCTGTGTGAAAGGTTGAGAAGACTAGAGAAAACCTGTCTGGTGTGTGGCTTTTTTGGACACATTTAGTGACACTTTGCACCAAATGGCTGCATTTTATGTGCTTTTATCGCTACAACGAGGGCATCGAGGCCTCTATTCTCAGGATGAAGAGGCTAAGTGAGTCAGACAGACTGCCAGACAGATTGATCACAGTGTTACTGACTAAGTGAAGGCATTTCTCAAGACCCTTCCTGTTCAGCTCCTAACCTAGCATGACATTCAGGACAACATAGTAGCCTCGGATCATTGTAAAGTTTAAATTACAGCTCAGTCTGAAGAAAATGGAAAGTTGATCGGAACTGAAATAAGTGTTTTCACCTTTTGACCTCTTCATTATGTGTTTACGCATAGTATGTTACATTTTTACAATCGAACAACAATAACTGACCTCGTTGCATTTCCGTGTGTTACACAAGTATATAGATATTTAATTTAATTGAAATTAATTTGTAATACACATTGCTAGTATGTTTGCAAACCTGAAATATGGCCTATGCTATTTCATTAATCTATTTCCATATGAAGGCTTGATCATTCTTCATGAATCAGACATCCCTGTTTAAAATGAAAACTAATTTGCATGTCCCACTAAATCAGGGTCAGTGCTATCTGGGATCCTTGGGACATTCCTACCCTAAACGCTAACCTTAACCGTTACCCTAACCTTAACAATAACCATAACCCTTACCATTTTTATAGATTTTTTATTTCACCTTTATTTAACCAGGTAGGCCAGTTGAGAACAAGTTCTCATTTACAACTGCGACCTGGCCAAGATAAAGCAAAGCCGTGCGACAAAAAAAAAAAACACAGTTACACATAAACAAATGTACAGTCAATAACTGTCACGCCCTGGCCTTAGTTATCTTTGTTTTCTTTATTATATTAGTTAGGTCAGGGTGTGACATGGGGGATGTTTGTGTGTATTTGTCTCGTCTTGGGTGGTTGTATGGTATAGGGGGTTTTGGTAGAGTGTATGGGTTTGTGTTGAGTGTAGGTGTCTAGGTAAGTCTATGGTTGCCTGAATGGTTCTCAATCAGAGACAGCTGTCATTCATTATCTCTGATTGGGAGCCATATTTAAGGAGGCCATAGGCAGTAGGCTATTGTGGGTAATTGTCTATGTGATGTTGCATGTTTGCACTCAGTATTATAGCGGTCACGTTCGTTTTGATATTGTGTGTTAAGTGTTCGTTATTAAAAAGAAGAATGTATTTCTCTCACGCTGCGCCTTGGTCCTCTCTTTCACCTATAGACGATCATGACAATAACACAAAAGAAAAGAAAAATAGAAAATTAGCCAAAACGAGGCAAGGTAGCTAACGTTAGGGTAACTAACACTAACGCTAACCCTAATGTTAGCTACCTTGCCTCGTTTTGGCTGATTGTCTACTTTGCTTGTTATCAAAATGACATTTCTTAACTTAATATTGTTGTCCTGATCTCAATGACCTAGCTGTTAAAGTTGTGAGAACCCTTTTGAAATCCAGTAGCGGCAAGGCGCATTCACTTTCAGTCTCCATGCCAAAACTCACAATTTGCTCACTCCTACCAATGACACATTGGCGTCAGTTGTTACTTTGTCGCTACCCATTACTCTAATAAACGTTGCTCAAGATCAAAATAATTAAAATTGAGATGCTTCTATGTTACAAGCGCATTTGTGGATTGATCACATCCCTTTGCTCAGCTTTCTGAAATGTTTCCATTCCCCTTTAATTTGAAGAGCATTTGTCATTAGGTGTGAGCTAGACCTAGCTAAAACTAACTAGCTGACGTTAGTGATTAAATATTAAGCTAGTTAGCTAGCCAGCCATGCAGAAGAGAGAGCTGCTGCAGGATTGTTATTTTACCAGTAAAATGTATGATCCCCATATATACAGTAATTATTAGCTTCATATCTGGAAATATTAGGTTTCTTTTGATCTGTGATAGCTATAATTCCCCCCAAAATAGTAGGCCAGCTGGCGGTTGATTGCAATAGTTAATGTAGCATAAGCCTGAAGCCTAACCCTGATAACTTGTACAATTCCCTTCCATACATGATTACCTTTTTATGTGCTGAAGGGTAATCACTACTTGGGGAAGATGAGAATGAAGAGGATGAGATTGAAATGGAGGAGCCGGAGGAAGTTGGGGCCACCACGTGATGATTCCATTTCTCAGCCTAGCTTTTTGACTGGCAGGTAACTGTCAATTATATATTATTGTTATGTAATATTAGGCCTATACATCATTTAGGTATATGTATTTTAAAATACTTTTTCTCTCGCTCGTTAGTTCGCGCTCTCTCTTCTATCTCTCTCTTTATGTATCTCTCTCTAGGACACTGTGGTGGACTGTCAGCTCTCAGACCACCGTGAGCAGGATGACACTATAGACATATCAGCTATGCTCCACTGTGACAAGGATAGACAGGGTTCGGAGAGACTGGACAACATGCTGCTGAGGCTGCAAACAGGACTCAGAGACAATCACACCCTCACCCTCACAGGACACATATATACGTAGAAATACAGTGCCTTCGGAAAGTATTTAGACCACTTGACTATTTCCAAATTTTGTTACGTTAAAACCTTATTCTAAAATCTATTAAATAAATAAAACATGATTGGTATTCTACACACTATAGCCCATAATGACAACTTGAAAACAGGTTTTTGGAAATTTTAGGAATGTATTCCAAAATGAAAACAGAAATACCTTGCTATGAGACTCAAAATTGAGCTCGGGTGCTTCCAGTTTCCATTGATCATCCTTAAGATGTTTCTACAACTTGATTGGAGTCCACCTGGGGTAGATTCAATTGATTGGACCTGATTTGGAAAGGAACACACCTGTCTATATAAGGTCAGAGTTGACAGTGCATGTCAGAGCAAAATCCAAGCCATGAGGTCAAAGGAATTGTCCGTAGAGCTCCGAGACAGGATTGTGTCTATGCAAAGATCTGGGGAAAGGTACCCACAATTGTCTGCAGCATTGAATGTCCCCAAGAACAAAGTGGCCTCCATCATTCTCAAATAGAACAAGTTTGGAACCACCAAGACTCTTCCAAGAGCTGGCCGCCCGGACAAACTGAGCAATCGGGGGAGAAGGGCCTTGGTCAGGGAGGTGACCAAGCACCCGATGGTCACTCTGACAGAGCTCTAGAGTTCCTCTGTGGAGATGGGAGAACATCCAGAAGGACAAAGAAAGTGCAAAGCAGTCATCAAGGCAAAGGGTGGCTACTTTGAAGAATCTAAAATATGTTTTGATTTGTTTAACAATTTTTGGTTAATACATGATTCCATATGTGTTATTTAATTTTTTTGATGTCTTCACTATTATTCTAAAATGTAGAAAATAGGAAAAATAAAGAAACACCCTTGAATGACTAGGTGTGTCCAAACTTTTGACTGATACTGTACATTCCATAGAATTTTAGAAAAATACCACTAAACGACTGTAACTAATTCACAGTAAAAGGAATTATTACTGTTTTCCTCTACCTTCATGAGGAAGTTATGTAAATGACATCAATCATGATTACCATTAGATTGCTGTGGTGCTATTGCATGTTGTACCATTTGAAAGGGCTGCTTCTCATCTTTCAAAACATGCATCATGTTTTCATATATGGTTTGACACCAGCAAAGAATGCTCATTAATATACGCAGATGTCATGGTCTCAGTAAATTCAGGAATTCCAAAACTCTGATGCAACAATGCTAAAATAGCAAGTTACAGTTAGCTGGTGTTCTAAACCCTAGTGTTTCCATTCCCCTTTAACCCTTTCCTTAACCATTTTAAATGTAGACTTCAATAGGTTAGGGATGTCCCAAGGATCCCTGATAGCAAGGACCTGTCTAAATCCCTAACCCCGTTGTATATCATATGCTAAAATTTCACCTCACTGATGCTAGACTTGATTATTTTCAAAACAATTTTTAATTAATAATGACCTTTAGAACACTGTGATACACCAAACTGATTTTAAGATGTTGACACCTTTGAGCTACAGAGATTTTCATGCAGAGCACAATTATTTATTTGTAGAACGCAGGTTGACATTTAATGTCATGAGTCTCGTCCTGGAGGCAGAACTGATATGTTTTCCCTTAGATAGGCCAGCTGTGAATTCAAATTTGGCTATATTGTAAAAATGTATGAAAAGAAAAATTTGCTTTTTGGAATGTTACTCAACATTAGGGTTAGCAGTGTGGTTAAGGTTGGGGTTAAGGTTAGGGTTAGGTTTAACATCAGATTTTATGACTTTGTGGCTGTGCCAGCTAGTGACCACTCTGCGAAGCTGCCTCCGGAACAGGATTAATGACGAAAAACACTAACCTGCTTGTAGAAAAGTTCTTGAAGCAACCTAAACACATGTGAGGCAATCAGCTTCATGAGGTAGGAGCTAAACTTCTTCTATGCTCGTTTCGAGGCAAATAACACTGAAACATGCATGAGCGCACCAGCTGTTCCGGAAGACTGTGTGTTCACGCTCTCCGCAGCCATTGTGAGTAAGACCTTTAAACAGGTCAACAATCACAAGGCCGCTGGGCCAGATGGATTACCAGGACGTGTACTGTGAGCATGCGCTGACCAACTGGCAAGTGTCTTCAAAGACATTTTCAACCTCTCCCTGTCCGAGTCTGTAATACCAACATGTTTTAAGCAGACCACCATGGTCCCTGTGCCCAAGAACACTAAGGTAACCTGCCGAAATGACTACCGACCCGTAGCACTCATGTCTGTAGCCATGAAGTGCTTTGAAAGGCTGGTCATGACACACATCAACACCATCATCCCAGAAACCCTAGACCCACTCCAATTTGCATACCACCCTAACAGAACCACAGATGATGCAATCGCTATTGCACTCCACACTGCACTTTCCCACCTGGACAAAAGGAACACCTATGTGAGAATGCTGTTCATTGACTACAGTTCAGCGCTCAACACCATAGTGCCCTCAAAGCTCATCACTACGCTAAGGACCCTGGGACTAATCCATATTGGGCTTTACAATCATTTACAAAAAATACTTAGAAATCTATTTCAAATTACAAACAATAAAATGACAGTAAGGATCTTTAAAAAGAACTTGCAGTGTTTTGTGTTGGGGGTTTGTCCTATCTGTCTGTGGTTCTAGACTTTAGGGAGGTTCTTCGAATAGATCTCGGATCAGCTGCCCCAAGTCCAAACCTGAACTAAATAATTACTCCCTCTGCAACTGGATCCTGGACTTCCTGACGGGCCACCCACTGCTGGTAAGGGTACGTAACAACAGATCCGCCACGCTGATCCTCAACACAGGGCCCCTCGGGGGTGCGTGCTCATTCCCCTCCTGTACTCCATGTTCACTTATGACTGCACGGCCAGGCACGACTCTAACACCATCATTAAATTTGCAGATGATACAACAGTGGTTAGCCTGATCACCGACATCGACGAGACCCTCTCCCTCAAAGTGATAGACAAAGGAGATGATTGTGGACGACAGGAAAAGGAGGACCAAGCACGCCCCCATTGTCACCAACAAACTAACATGGTCCAAGCACACCAAGACAGTCGTGAAGAAGGCACGACAAAACCTGTTCCCCCTCAGGAGACTGAAAAGATTTGGCATGGGTCCTCAGATCCTCAAAATGTTCTACAGCTAAACATCGAGAGCATCCTGACTGGTTGCATCACTGTTTGGTATGACAACTGCTCGGCCTCCGACCACAAGGCACTACAGAGGGTAGTGCGAACAGCCCAGTAAATTACTGGGGCCAAGCTTTCTGCCTGCCAGGATCTCTATACCAGGTGGTGTCCGAGGAAAACCCTAAAAATGGTCAAAAACTCCAGCCACCCTAGTCATAATCTGTTCTCTCTGCTACCGCATGGCAAGCGCCAAGTCGAGGTCCAAGAGGCTTCTAAACAGCTTCTACCCTCAAGCCATAAGACTCCTGAACATCTAGTCAAATGGCTACCCAGACTATTTGCAGTGCCCTCCCACCCCCTTTTTACACCACTGCTACTCTAGTCACTTTAATAACTCTACCTATATGTACATACTACCTCAACGAAACGGTGCACATTGACTCTGTATCGGTACCCCCCTGTATATAGTCTCACTATTGTTATTTTACTGCTGCTCTTTAATTACTTGTTACTTTTATCTCTTATCCATATTTTTTTAAACTGCATTGTTTGTTAGGCGCGCGTAAGTAAGCATTTCACTGTAAGGTCTACTACACCTGTTGTATTCGGCGCATGTGACAATTTTTTTTTTAAATTCGATTTGAAAAATCACTGCTATGTAATTGAACATAATGCTAGCTAACTTAATGAGCATAATGCAAGCTAGCGTAATGCTATCTATCTTAATGAGCATAATGAGCATAATGCTAGCTAGCGTAATGAGCATAAAGCTAGCTAGTATAATGAGCATAAAGCTAGCTAGCTTAATGACCATAATTGTAGCTAGCGTAATGGGCATAACGCTAGCTAGCTTAATGAGCCTAATTATAGCTAGCGTAATGAGCATAATTATAGCTAGCGTAATGAGCATAATGCTAGCTATCTTAATGAGCCTAATTCTAGCTAGCGTAATGAGCATAATGCTAATGAGCATAATGCTAGCTAGCGTAATGAGCATAATGCTAGCTAGAGAATATACAATGTTATGTAGACTTGCGCATTCTGCTTCAACGCCAGTATCACAGGTCTAGGACTGTAGGTCTTGGACTGTCACTTACAGATATGCCTGGAATTACCATTGCTCAGTGGTAGTCTTCAGTGTGCCTCTCCACATCAAAGGGATTGGAAAGGTGCACCACTGTAGGGGGCACTGGGCTCCTCAGTAGAGTGTTGGTGTAAAAAGCAGGGACAGACATAACTCTGCCGCTGGGTAACTTTTCGAGTGACGTTTTTTCTCAGCATGCTCATCACCAGCCCCCCGGCAGGCCTGTGCTCCACACCTGTCGCGGTAATGGGCCGACTCTGCCGTCTGTACTGCCACTCTGCCGCACGCTAGAGAGCCAAGGAGCTTTGATTAGGTCTATGGAGCGTGCTGGGAGTTTTGGCATTTATGTCAGCATCGGCACTTTCCTTCGGGGCAAAATGGAGAAACAACAGCATGTAGAGAGATACTCTGAAATTTGAGACAGCTCACCCACCTTTTGTGCTGTGGTCGTCTAATTTCTTTTTTTGGAAGGAAAAACGAAACTGAAGAAATGCTGTGAAATTTCATGGCAGTCATGCCTCTTGTCACGTGTATGATATCTGATAATCTGTCATGGTATAGTGGGATTCACGTGACTAAATCACCCTGTGTATTGGCCCTGTATTAGGTTTGTATTAGCTCTGACCCGCACACAGTTGAGGCAGGCAGGTAGAGAGGAAGGGAGGGCTCTCTCCACCGAAGTCATAATAAATTAGACCAAGCCTTGGCAACAAACAGCAGCCTGTAGAAGAGTGAGCGGCTGAGGATTACTAATGGGCTGCAGCTAAAGATTTGCGGCTTGGGTGGTCGGTTGAAAAAACATGTAATGATGCCACTGACGGCCTGATGCCTGATGTGACTGAAACACAATACATAACCCATTTACATTGAAGCAGTCATAATGATTAACTTCACGACAGGGTCTCACATTCGGCTGTTTTGATACATTATGTTCCCCTATGATGAATTTAGTATTTATGTGAACTATCTCAAAAGTGCTCTTACCGAATAGGCTAAACCCCATGAGTTTGAAACTGTGCAAGGATTGGTTTTAAATCCAGGATCCTGAGCTTTTAATATGTGTACAGTATAAAACACTGCAGGGACATTTCTCTACAATGGCACCACTAAAGCCATATGCTCTTCCCGAAACCAT
The DNA here is from genome assembly GCF_016432855.1 of Salvelinus namaycush. NCBI lineage: Eukaryota > Metazoa > Chordata > Actinopteri > Salmoniformes > Salmonidae > Salvelinus > Salvelinus namaycush. The sequence goes on along the minus strand of NC_052311.1, from coordinate 12,243,888 downwards.
CCAAAATCCAGCAATATCCATGCATAATTCTGCTGGAGAATTTGGGCAAAGGCCCTTGGAGAAAGTGGGAGCTGTGAAGCGGAGTGTAGCATCTGCACCGTTTTCTCATCAAATTCAATGAGGAATCAAAACTCAATAAAGCTCCTTTAAACAGCAACCATTCGTTTTTCATCAAATCCCTCTTATTCCTGGGATTCTAGAAGCCAAATGGAACCACATTATGGGAGCAGATTCCCATGGTGGTAGAGCCAAATGGAATGCTTTGCCACATCCAATCATGGGACCGCCGGTTAATTTGGCCCAGTGACAGCTGTTTGAATAGATCAATGAGTCCCTGCCTGTGAAAGCTGATTGGTGTTGATACACAGAGGCTATGTTTGTGTGACCAATCACACTCTTCAGCATTGTGTCACAGTGTCTATACATGCCATCAATGCTTTCAAATCCTAGACAGGTCACCTGTGATACAAGTCAGTAGTCCATCCATGTCTGAGGATGTTGGGAAATGTCGTGGAAACCGTCCACTAGGGGCAACAGTGAGTGTTACTTTCAAGTAGGTTTGATTTTGCTAGGGCATTGTGGGCAAGTATGGCGGATGGGCGTAAGCATATGCCTCTGATTCCAAAGGTTGCATGTTCAAAATAAAGTGTTTTTTATATCTTTGTTTTAAGCTTATCCCAAACCTGTACCATTACCTTAAACCTTTTGTCAATAGGGGGAGCAGTTAGCATTTATTTTTTCTGGGTGTTGCCAAATTAAACTGCCTCGTACTCAATTCTTGCTCGTACAATATGCATATTATTAATTCTATTGGATAGAAAACACTCTCTAGTTTCATAAACCGTTGGAATTATGTCTGTGGGTGACCCAGAACTCTTTCTACAGCGAAATCCATGACAGGTACTGCGAAGGTCTGAGAGCGAAGCTCTGGTCTCAGATCAGTTTTAAAGGTCTGTGTGTATCCTATGGAACGACATGAACTGCACCCGCCTTCCCCTGGATGTCAGTAACCAATGAGAAGTGGAATGGGCTTGCTACGTAGCTCTCAGAGGTTATAAAAGGCCAAGGAGTGAGGGTAGCCTTCTTTTCGACGCTGACCATTACGCAGAAAGGGACCTCAGGATGCCATTTTCAAACGCTCAGTTATCAACGTTAGATGTATCCGTCTGTAATTTAATTCGATATAGGTGTTAGAAACATCATAACGAAGCTATTTTAAACCGAGTTATATCAGATTATGCGAGTATATTGCTATTTTTCTGAATTTCCTCAGTATTGCGTCTTGAGGATTTGGACACGTTGGGGCAAAATAGCTATTGTTAGCTATTGTTAGCTGCTATATCAGAAGTTGAATGCAACGTTTTACAACCAAGCAACGATTCTTTTGGACAAAGGACCACTTGGCCAAGATTCTGATGGAAGCTCGTCGAAAAGTAAGAGCTATTTATGATGTTATTCCGTTTTTATGTGGAAAAATGTAAACTCAATAATGGCGATTAGTGACGCCATTATTGCGGCACTAGTCTGGCTGTAACGCACACTGTATGTCTAGTAACGTTAATTTTAAAAATCTAACTCAGCGGTTGCATTAATAACTAATGCATCTTTCATTTCATGTCCAACCTGTATTTTTTTAGTCAAGTTTATGAATAGTTTTCGATAAAAATAGTTGTATTTTCAAAATGGCGCCGGGCAGATTGCTTGAGTTGTTGGACACTATTTCCATTGTGTAAGCACGATTTGTGCCGCTAAATATGCACATTTTCGATCAAACTCTATATGGATTGTGTAATATGATGTTACAGGAGTGTCATCGGAAGAATTCTGAGAAGGTTAGTGAAAAAATTAATGTATTTTGGTGATGATAACGCTATAGCCCATTTTGCCTTGAATCAATGCTCGGGTAACGTTTGCAAATGTGGTATGCTAATATAACGATTTATTGTGTTTTCGCTGTAAGACACTTTGAAAATCTGAAATATTGTCTGAATTCACAAGATCTGTGTCTTTCCATTGCTGTGAGCTGTGTATTTTTAAGAAATGTTTTATGATGAGTAAATTGGTCATACACGTTGCTCTCTGTAGTAATTCTAGTCGCTTTGGGGAGATTTGTGATGGTGGCTGCAATTGCAAACTATGATTTATACCTGAAATATGCACATTTTTCTAACAAAACCTATGCTATACAATAAATATGTTATCAGACTGTCATCTGATGAGGTTTTTTCTTGGTTAGTGGCTATCAATATCTTTATTTGGCCGAATTGGTGATAGCACCTGATGGAGTAAGAAACTGATGGAGTTAGAAAAGTGGTGTCTTTTGCTAACGGGGTTAGCTAATAGATTTACATATTTTGTCTTCCCTGTAAAACATTTTAAAAATCTGAATTGGTGGCTTTATTCACAAGATCTGTATCTTTCATTTGGTGTCTTGGACTTGTGATTTAATGATATTTAGATGCTACTATTTAATTGTGACGCTATGCTAGCGATGCTAATCAGTGTGGGGGGGGTGGGGGGTGATCCCGGATCCGGGTTTCTGAGGCGGTAAAAGTTAACGATTCTGAGGCAATGCCTAACCTTACATATATACACTTTGAAACAACTGACGTTTGAGAAACATTGATGCAAGTCTAATTCTGACGTGAGACTGTGAGAGCTTGTAGCAAATCCATGGAATATTTGTCATGATTTCAGTTACTTAATAAAAAGGTATATACAGCAAACTTGGCCATGTGATCGGCAGGCGGCAGCTCATGCCAGAGGGTCCTTGAGTCACTGTGGAGTCACCTCACGTCTGCACACACATAACCATGCTGACACTGTTGTGTTTTTTATAGCCCTGTCTGCATTACTTTCCTTGATGTGTCAGATGCACACACACTGGTGATTTCTGACGGTATTCCAGATCACAGGCAACATCTATGGGAAAAAAGTGAGAAGAGAGAAGATTTGTGTCACTAGTCCGATGTGACAGAGCACAGAGAGCGAGAGAGACTGAGAGAGAGACAGGGTGGAAGCCCTGGAAATGGGAATAATGTCTTACTGCTGTCTTTATCAAAGCAAACAGCGGGTGGGAGAGGAGCTAGTCTTTTTCCATGTCTCAGTTCAATGTTTTTCATTCTCTGGGATATGAGGCTAACTCCCTCTCTAAACCTTTACTATTGTTCATGAGCTTAGTGATGCTGCCACTGTTTGGTTTTCCTTTCCTCAACTGACACACTCTTTCCCTCACACATAAGTCTAAGGATGTTTGTGTGAGTGTCACAGTTCACTCAGTTCCATACACATTTGGATACAGTTGAATGGGGTACCAAAGCTCATTGTTCTCAAATGGCAGTGGGAAGAAAATGTCTGTGGTAGTTTGTTGATGTTTTTAAGTCTTGATATGTTCCTCAGAATGTTTGTTGTACTTGTATCACTGGAAACTGAATACAAGCAATTTGCCCTGAGGGGTTAATTAAGACCTCAAAGAAGCAATAACCTCTAGAGTTAAAGTGAGGTTAAGGTAAAGGTAAAGATCATGGGAGAGGTTAAAACAGGAAACCAAGAACAAAACCGAAAGTAAATTGCCCCACATGGGAGTCAACCCATAACAGGGAGGGTCGGAGCTGTAAGTCAATGCTAAAGCCCATCCACCAAACCCAAAACTGCCACTCTATCATAATGTCACAGAAGGCAGTATAACACCCTCAGCTGTCCTATTGTGGAACTCTATCTTCCACAAACATCTAAAAAAGATGCCAAATGCTGGCGACCAGGCTGCTCTGTGGATGCTCTTGTGCTTTTGTGGACTCTAATGTTGTTCTAGTGAGGATTTGGGCCTGCAGATTGATGAGGGTGTGAGGGTGGAGGAAATTGTGTATGTGTGCAGAGCATGTTGTCAGGATCCAGCTCTTCCAGTGGACAGCCCTCTAGAGGGCCTCTGACGGGCCATGATGGGCCATTAATTGGACTTCTTTAATTAGTTTTGGGGATCTCTGAGAAATTGCCTGCTCTCCCCTTCCCAACTGTCCTCTCCACTGATGCACTAAGCTGTTCTCTGTCCTGCCTGGAAATACCCTGGGACCTGCTGATCGGCCTCTCAGCAAAAGTGAGGGGAAAAGTGAAGCAAGTTGGCCATTTTGTTTTACCTGGAATGGCAAAATGTTGAGTTGATAAAAGACTTCAGCAAGCCTACTGTCCTCACTGTTACCAGGTAACAGAGTTCTATGTCTGAGATTATCAGAAAGTGCAGGGTGATTTTATAATTACTGTGTACTTTTGTGACCCCTGTCTCTTGTTTAGGTTTTCTTGTCTGTGCTGTTTGCTAGCAGATTTTGTAGGTGTAACGTCGGCTCTGTGATGACCCTATTTAAAATAAACCCATTACCAATTATTTACAGGCAGGGTTATTACAATATTATACTACCATTGTGGATTGTGTCCCATGTATCCTCTAGTAATCCAGGATTGATCCTCTTTTCTTTTTACTTGTGTAAATTTGGCACAAATGTTCATATTCTGCTCTAAAGCAAAAAAAGCTCTGTTGAGCAGGCTACACTAATTTCCTTCCCTGGGGATGTAACTATTACTATCTAACAATACCAAGCTTGTATATCCTAACTTATAATGAAACCACAAGTATACTCTTCCTACCACTTCTTTTCAGCCAAGCTCTGTTCCATGTGCTCAAAAATAACACTTTCGCACTAAACACTACATTCCAGGACAAGAAACACGTCATGCGGAACTATAAACAATCTCGAGATATCCAACTAAAAGTGGTTGATTTGCCTGGATATCCTCTTTAAGACATGACTTTGAGTAAGTGGTGGACATGAAGAGGTCTCTAAACATTCTGTCCATCCTTGTCTCCAGCCCAGCACCTGCTTTGCATTTCTTTGACTTTGTATCATTGGGTCCCATCTGCTACGTATCAGTTAAGCTAGACAAGCATAATTTTGCCAGGACCAGGGACGTCTGCTTCCTACCCCTCATTGGCTCTCAACCTCCCCTTCAGTGACTCCAAAATCACTGTAGTGTGTATTATGAAGAGGAGGAAAACACGGAGATCTAATGAATAATGAACTAACAGGATTTGGCATGTCACAAATGTCAGTCTCTAGGTTTAGAGGAAGGGATGGTAAAACAGGCTTAAACAGCTACAACCCGTTTCTAATTAAACGTTTAGTTGTCATGAATTAAACATGAGCGAGACCTGTACAATATTAATGCACTTGGGACACATTGGCTGTAGTGGGGAAAGCAGAAGGATGGAGGTGGCTGGCTGCCATCGCAATGGTCACTCCCCTCCCTAAAAACCTCTGCCAAAAAACAAAAAGACAGAGATGAATCAAATATTTAATGTTAGATGCTTCCTTACCCTGAAAGTAGTCTATGAGCCAGGAGAAACTGTAATCCATAGTTCGGATTTCTTAACACTGGCACTATAATTTTCAGCTAGCCTAACTTTAGCCGCTAGCTAAAAATCAGTGGGTGACAGGTGCAACCACAAAACAACGTTTTTGGCCAATTCACCTTAAAGTAACTTCAACCAAGCCATTGAGTTGATTTCAGTTGATTGGCCTTGACATTTAGAAAATTGCCCAGTTGCCCCTATCAAAAGGCTAAAGATTGTAAGAACTCCGAACCATGGATTCCAATTTCTCCAGGCTCATAGACTACTTCCAGGGTAGGGAACCATTAAACATTACATTGTAAAATAGTAAACCTATCCTTTATAGGCAACTACTTATACAAATCTAGCAAGGACGTTGATGCAGTGTGCTAGATTTAGCCTAACAGATACTATCATTTACATATCTCCAGGCCCTAATCCTTGATTGTTGGTCTTAGTGCATGTTGCCATCTGTCAATGAAATCACGTCTCACATTCTGCCAGTTTAAAAAGCAAACGAAGACATTTATTTTGGTTTTTCATTTCTTAATCTTTATCTGAATGAGCAGATAGTTGTATCTTAATTTATTCTTTAACCTTCACATGGCGCTCCCTAACTGATGGCATCATGGCTGCACATTGTTTTAATTGCCGCAATGTATCGGTGCAGATGTTCTCAGTAATGAATTTGAGGGAACAATAACCAAAGAGACACTCTCCTCACAACAGCTTCCAAATTCTGTCTCCATTAAAGCTGTATATTTTAAATTGAAATGTTTCAATCATACACTGCCTACACCATACTGAAATCCTAATTTGTCAAACTTGAATCATTATCAGTCTCTGTGCAGGTTTATGACTGGATATCTTGAAAATTATATTTACATTTAAGTCATTTTATATCATACTTAAACTTTAAATGTAAACTAAATTCTTACTTAAAGCTATATTAATTTAACACTTGTACTTTCGGTGTTATGCAATTTTTTTTATTTCAAACTACATACATTTCATCCAGGATAATGTCAAAAGGAACAAAATGCTTTGCCTAAAGAGAACACATTACCTTTCAATTTCTAAATATAAAAACAAAAATCTGACAGGGAAGGACTGAGTGGTCTCGATGCTAAAAGAGATAAAATGGAGGAGGCGTTGCAATGGCAACATGCCTTCACAAGGCATCTCTTTTCTACACACAAAGACAGGCTCTGGATATCAGAGACACACACCTGTACTGGGAATGAAAGAGCAGTGCTGAGAAGCCCGTGGCTAGGACTCAGTGAGAGTAGAGAAAGACAGAGTGGGAGTACAGAGACCGAGGGAGAGGGAGTGGAAGTGAAAGGGAACCGAGAGAACACCAGAGAGAGTAAAGTGGTAATGGGAGATTGCCAGGCCCCTTCAATTAATTTTAGTTTAGCCTGACACACATATGCTCACTTCTTTCAAAGCAGGGATGGTACCAACAGCACTCTGACCTGTGGTACTAACAGTGCTCTTACCTGTGGTACCAACAGCGCTCTTAACTGTGTGCCAATTGGGAGGGATTGGGAGGGCTTTTTGAAGGGCTCTACAGCATTACATTCCCTTCCAGAGAGTAGTCCTGGTAACCATAACTGCACACTGTGCATATTGACTTTTGATGAGATTTAAAAATATATATTTGTAAACAAGGATTATTATAATAGTATTTATGTTTTTTGATTACCAGTTAACATGCAATATTATTACATTTAGTAGTTTCACAGTCATACAATGAGTTCTAGATACCAACAACTAATACATTTGTGTAACATTCCGACTTTAGCCACAGGTTCCATAAGGACATATCTACTACACAAGAGGAGATGGATGGTAGGGAGGGGTAGAGTGAAAAGGAAGGGTGGGGGGACCCTTTGGGCATGAACCGAGCCTGGCAGCTCTTAATGCAGCTGTCAGTGTCGCCGGTCCAGCGATGCATTGCACCACGCACACACCATTCGCCATCCCGCCACCAACGTCGAGATTATACAGCATTTTAAATGAGCCGCAGCCATGGGGAACGCGTCCCAGGGAACGACTGTCGCTACGGCGACATGAGCCATGATTCGCCATGCCATTAATCTCGCAGGGGAAATCTCAGCCGATTTGTCCTACTCCGGATGAAGCTATAAACTTCTCCCACTGTCTCTTTGGATCCTGTCGCTGAACTGTTTGACAGAAGCAGGATGCAGTTTGGCCTTGTACACTGAATACATTCACTCTTTAGGTGAAGGCTGACACCCCGTGACTGTTTCAATCCAAGGAGCTGTTCCACTGATTTCAGTATGGATCACATCTGTCTTTCGGCATTTTTAAAGGAGGGGTTCTTAAGAGGCAAAATAACCTGAAATAACCATGGGGATCAGTGGATCTTAAGCTTCACTTTTTCAAGCAACCAATGGGAGCTTTGTCAATGGTGGACAGTTTCCTTAAGAACATATATTATTAAAGAAGTGCCAAGGTATGTGGATACTTTCTGAATCGTTCCCGTGCATATGAATGCACTTGAGGTTGAATACGGGAGAGACCACTGAGGAATAATATTAACTGGAGACTGCATCTTAGATGCCTGACTGTTGTTTTTAAGGTAATCTACTCACGTTCGCACACACCGATTCATGGACCGTCTACAGTTGAAGTCGGAAGTTGACATACACCTTAGCCAAATACATTTAAACTCAGTTTTCACAATTCCTAACATTTAATCCAAGGAAAAATCCCCTGACTTAGGTCAGTTAGGATCAACACTTTATTTTAAGAATGTGAAATGTCAGAATAATAGTAGAGAGAAAAATGTATTTCAGCTTTTATTTCTTTCATCACATTCCCAGTGGGTCAGAAGTTTACATACTCAATTAGTACTTGGTACCATTGCCTTTAAACTGTTTAACTTGGGTCAAAGTTTCGGGTAGCCTTCCACAAGCTTCCCACAATAAGTTGGGCGAACTTTGGCCCATTCCTCCTGACAGAGCTGGTGTATCTGAGTCAGGTTTGTAGGCCTCCTTGCTCGCACACGCTTTTTCAGTTCTGCCCACAAATTTTCGATAGGATTGAGGTCAGGGCTTTATGATGGCCACTCCAATACCTTGACTTTGTTGTCCTTAAGCCATTTTGCCACAACTTTGGAAGTATGCTTGGGGTCATTGTCCACTTGTAAGACCCATTTGTGACCAAGCTTTAAATTCCTGGCTGATGTCTTGAGATGTTGCTTCAATATATCCACATCATTTTCCACCCTCAATGTCATCTATTTTCTGAAGTGCACCAGTCCCTCCTGCAGCAAAGCACCCCCACAACATGATGATGCCACCCCGTTCTTCACGGTTGGGATGGTGTTCTTCGGCTTGCAAGCGCCCCCCCTTTTTCCTCCAAACATAACGATGGTCATTATGGCCAAACAGTTCTATTTTTGTTACATTTCTCCAAAAAGTACGATCTTTGTCCCCATGTGCAGTGGCAAACCGTATTTTATGGAGGTTTTGGAGCCGTGGCTTCTTCCTTGCTGAGCGGCCTTTCAGGTTATGTCGATATAGGACTCGTTTTACTGTGGATAAAGATACTTTTGTACCTGTTTCCTCCAGCATCTTCACACGGTCCCTTGCTGTTCTGTTCTGGGTTTGATTAGCACTTTATGCACCAAAGTACGTTCATCTCTAGGAGACAGAACGCATCTCCTTCCTGAGCGGTGTGACGGCTGTGTGGGTCCATGGTGTTCATACTTGCATACTATTGTTTGTACAGATTAATTTGATGCCTTCAGGCATTTAGACATTTCTCCTAGGGATGAACCAGACTTGTGGACGTCTACATTTTTTTTTCTGAGGACTTGGCTGATTTCTTTTGATTTTCCCATGATGTCAAGCAAAGAGGCACTACGTTTCAAGGAAGGCCTTTAAATACATCCACAGGTACACCTCCAATTAACCCAAATGATGTTAATCAGCCTATCAGAAGCTTCTAAAGCCATGACATCATGTTCTGGAATTTTCAAACTTCTGACCCACTGGAATTGTGATGCAGTGAATTATACATGAAATAATCTGTCTGTAAACAATTGTTGGAAAAATGACTTGTGTCATGCCCAAAGTAGATGTCCTAACTGACTTGCCAAAACTATAGTTTATTAACAAGATGTTTGTGGAGTGGTTGAAAAACGAGTTTTAATGACACCAACATAAGTGTATGTAAACTTCCGACTTCAACTGTATATCCGGGTTGCCTCTGGTATATACGGACCAACATCACATGTACACTAGCACCCAGCAACGTCATCCAAAAACATGGCACACATTTGATGAATATAAAACGTTAATATCTTCGGCTGTGAGTGATGGAAAACCAATGGGCCTCAGCGACAATTATTTGATTACCTGAATGGATATTTTGCGCACAAAGGTGATGACTAAAGTGCCTTTTTAGGAATTTTCAAATCTGACATCTCATTGTCAACGTGTATGGAAATGGTTTTTCTGGGCTGGGTGTCAGTTAAACTGCAGTACCAATGGAAAACTGTAGGAGCAGTCAAAACTGTGCTCTTAGACTGGAACACTGGCCCCTTGGGAGACACTCATCTCCTGACAATATTTGAGTGAATGGCACTTTTGTAGCTGAGCAAACGGAGGTACAATCCATCTGAAATGATCTTCCTCGAAACTGAATCAGTGGAACAAAATCAAGAGCTTATTGACCATTTCTGTACTCGAGCACAGAGGTAATGTAGAGATTATTCTCTTTCATTTGAATTTTTCTCTAAGCACTTTGCAAATAGCATTGTGTCACGCTAAACTGCAGTGGTGTAGTGGAGAGTATACGCAGGTATACAACGTGTACCCACTTTTTTTATTGGGCATTGCATATACTCACTTCTTAATCCACATGATGCATATCAAAGTAGTGTAGTGGAGGTATTCGCCACATCAATTAATAAGGCTGATGGAACAGATCAGAATGTTTAGCTTAAAATGTTGATAAACTATGATTTATTCACATTTTAAGTGCAGCAATCTGCACACTGTGGTAGGCCTACATGTGAATGTGTCAAAATGCAATTGGCGGAAAACACTGATCTAAAATGCACACAGCACATGCTAGTGGTTTAGTGGACAGAGATAGACATATCCATAGAAATGTTAAAAGGACCTAAAGATTCAACAACTATCATGGGTTAATAATATGACTAAGATAATGCCTTTGGCTGCTAGATAATGAATTGCCTCCAGGTTCCTATGGTTGGATTTTGTCTAGGCTATTTTGAAGCAAAGTAAGACATGTCTCATAATATAAAGTCAAACATCCAGGTTTCAAACAATTAAGGAACAGGAAAAATATAGCGATGCTAATGATAGGCCCAACCGTCTTCCTAAAATCCTTCTCAATTAAATGTAGCCTACCTGACAGAATGATATCATGATTATTTGCATCAATCCACTGGCCATTTGTTTTGCAAACTCCATCTCATGTGCGTTACAAACCACTAACCAAACAACATTGCTATGTGCCTGTGCATTTAATTAAAGGGTAACTACACAAAAAAATCTAAATTTCTTAGAAATTTTGCAGACCTCAAAAATAGTCTCCTGATGTGGTTCAAGCATTGTTGTGGACTTAGAACTTCCAATGATTTGGATGTTCTAAGAAAACCAGAAAAAATATAATCTGAAACCTGTGAATATCTGACTCAGTTGACAGCCTCATTTATCTGTTTCAATAGTAGGCCTACTATTAACCTACTTGCACAGTACAGCTTGGGTTGGCCTGACTTTGAAAGACCAATATGGTATTGATCATTTTAGGTCATTCAGAGTATACAGTATATCACTGTTTATCATAAAAATGTTCAGCCAGGGTGCAGGGTGGGCTGTTTGGGAAATTATTGGCAAAATTAGATTATACCCACTTCTCCAGACACCACTAAACCACTGCTCAACCTGCAGGCTTAACCAGGGGACTTCAATATCACACAGTAGATACAGTGTCTTGGTTATTGTCACAGACTTTTTGGGAGCCATATAGTGCATGCAGGCTGTGCCTCTGAGAGGCCTCATTAAGCTCTTTGCTGTTGGGGCTTGCTCTTTGTGCTAAATGGTTATGCGTAGCACCACAATGAGTTCCCATAGAAACAGAGCGCATTCTCCCAAAGACAAACTAAGGAAACAACACTACCTGTTCTGTAAAAAGAAGGAAATTGCCACAATAAAAGCAGTAGCTGTGTGTGGGTAAAATCACTGGGGGAGTCAAGCCCCAAACAGTTACATGACTTACAGCATGGTCAAGCAAGTTAATGTTTTCGATATTTCCGGACTACTAAACAACTATTGATTTAGAACCATGGAGAGTTACCACAAGTCGCAAAGAAAACAGGAGCTGCCTCCAATTTTCCAGCACCATTTCAGCACAATTTCAGCTTAGTCTAATACAGTGACAACTAAAAGATAGGAGAATCAAGTTAGCCCAATCAATGTAAGCTAAATATGATGTGGTTGTCCATGGTTCTGATTTCTGTGTGTGTGCATGTGTGTGTGTGTGTGTGTGTGTGTGTGAGATTGTGTGCGTGCTTGTAGAGAAATGCCAATGCCGTCCTCTCTTTCATGTTGACAAAACGGTCTATGACTCTGTCATACACTACACTAAGTTTTTAGTTTTTTTTAGACCTAGGCTACCTGGCTAAATTGCCTAACTTCCTTTCATGGGCAATGATGAGCCAGTTAATTAACATTAGCCTATTGCATCTAGCTGCATATTGAACTTCCATTCTTTCAGGCCTGGGGCAAAATGTAGGAATGTTTTGTTATATTCATTGGCCTGTACAGAGAATTAAGTAAAAACCATGGCTAATTTAGGAAAGTGACCATTTTTACTAGCTAGCTAGTGACCTGAGGACAACGATACAACGAGATGCAACAATTAAAGTTTTTTCTGTCAATGACGTTGTTGTGATTGGAGTGAAGCCATATCCAAACAGGCTTCCCTTAGTACTTTTTTTTGGTGCACCAGGACCATTCACAGTTAAGCTCACTCACTTTAGCTCAACAGGGATTGAGCTCAACAGTGCTCACTGGTTTCCTTTGCATTCAATCCTGTGGGCGGCAACAGTGTCATAATCTTTTTGACCAGACAGCATCATATTGATGGGCTACACATACAGAGACAGAGGTGCGCTGTTTTGCTCGCTCGAATGCTTTCTCTGGTGAGATACATTCAACCTCTTGCAAATTGAAGGACTATTATGAAACACAGAGAGACTAAAGATACATTATTTTTATTTTATTTTTGGGGGGGGAAACCTGGCTTCCCTTGGCATCCATGAATACAGACCACTGGACAAAAGCTTATGAATGTGGAGTAGTTTGTTCTCAAGGCTATTCCATGAAGTTCATCAACTTCTCATTGAACATTGATTAACCACAATAATTGAATTCTGTAGAATGAAATGATCAAACTTAATTTGGGTTAATGTTTTAGGGCATAACACATAAGGAAACGTCCAACTCAAAACATGCACAGAATAAACAGGCTTCCTATCAAATATGATGATGCTCAGAAAAAGTTAGGTACCTATGTCTTCCCTTTCCTTTCACGACTGCTTTAATTCTGACATAAGCAAGTCAACAAACCCAACATGCCTGCATAATGTTCCTTTCCCGATATGCCTCCCATTAGGCATTAATCAATCCTGATCTGGAAGTAATGTTTGCTGGAGGCAAGCTAGGCACTAACGAACTGTCCCCTGGGTGGTTTATGCCACATTAGAGCACAAGGCCACACTAACGTCTATGACAGGATATGCTTGGGGATGCCAGGACACTCCAGAGCCCCCCCCCCCCCCCCCATCACCCTGAATAATTTACTTCAGATAGAGAGGGTGGGGTGATGAGAGGGGTAGCTGGGGGAAATGCAAGGCTCTGATGCCATACCTCCAGATGGGACACGTTTGCCTTTGCCAATGCTGCTGTGTGCCCAGAGTAGAGACAAACCCATTAATACCACTCACCATCCACGAAATGACATAAATAATCTCTGGGACACTGAGCAGCCTGTTTCTACTCAAAGAGGAGCGGCGCAAAGAAACACGTGAGAAAAAAGAAAAGGAAAAGGAGAGGCTTTTACAGTGGCCTGCCACATGGATTCATCCTGTCTCCTCATTTCGCCACCATTGTCACACGGCTCTCTTTCTCTTTGTACTGACAAATCTGCCTACTGGATTAGATGAGTCTTGCGCCTGCTCTTCAAAGTCAGCTCTGCTGCACAAATCATTATTTTTTTCCCCTCTATAACTTTGTGAAGCAGAAGATACTTTATCTGCTAGTTTCTTCCCACTGTATAATTTAACAAAGCTGCCGACTATGGAGAGAATAAGGATAACATACAACGAGAGGCTGGTGCCACTCCACAACAGAGACATTTCTCATGGTGACAGTGACATGCAGTAGATGGACCTTTCCAGCTGAGAAAACTCCATATTATTTAAGGTGCCTTTAAAAAAATTATCAAATGACACATGAACACTATGTGTAGGTTAAAGCATGAACATTGTCAAATGTTTAATTTTAGTTTGTTCTTCTCACTGAGCGCTGAAACATTAAAGCACATAATCTATGTTTGAGAAATATCCTTTATTCAATGATTACTAAATAAATAACGCATTGTTAAATGAATGGGTTGGCACTATTATATTTGGTGTCATAGGAAACCTAAATAAAAAAATATGTTTTTGGAACACACTGGACCAGATGATACCACACTGTGTTATGATAGTACACTTTATGGACACGTTTGATCGGAATGGGGAGGGCAGAAATGAACAATCCCCCAAAAAATGTAAATAAAAATCATCCTGACTGATGAACAGAATATCCTAAACTCAGAAGGGACCCAAATTAAACTGTTTGTAGATATTCGACGTGACAGTCAAATTATGTCTATTCCTTGTGCAAGTATTAATATTATATAATGCAAAATGGCACTTTTAATCAACCCTCATAGGGCATCCTAAATATACAGTATATTACCTTCATGTTAAATAGACTTGAGTAGTATTAATCCATGTATTTTGCATTTTCTATTCATGTCAACAGGGATGCAATTTTCACTGGGGACGGGGTATGTCCCCCCACATTCTGAAATAGCATTTTTGTCAGCTCCCCCAGTTTTATCATTGGAATGTGATACAAAACAAGGTAACGGTGTGCTTTAGGACCACCAGGACGCCTCCGAGCGGTTGGGTAGGCAGTTTGGAGTGTTTATCCGACTGGATAAAAAAATGTAACATGTAAAATAAATGATTTCCTCCCCACTTCTAAAACCAAAGTTGTGCCTCTGCGTGTCAAGGCTGTATGAGTCATGTTGCAAGATCACAGTGTCTCATGGATACTAATACCTAGCCATTCTCCTCAGTGCCCAAACATCCATTAGAGCAAGGCCTTGTGGACTCATTCTCAACACATTCGATGGTATCCATGAGACACTGTGATCTTGCAACATGACTCATACAGCTTTGACACACAGGGGCACAACTTTGGTTTTAGAAGTGGGTTGGAAATAATATATTTTTTTGTTACATTTTTTTATCCAGTCGGAAAAACACTCCAAACTGCCTACCCAACCGCTCGGAGGTGACCTCATGGATCTAAAGCACATCGTTGCCTCATCTCTTATTCTTATCCGTATTTTTTTAAACCGCATTGTTGGTTAGGGGCTTGTAAGTAAGCATTTCACTGTAAGGTTGTATTCGGCCCATGTGACTAATAAAATGTTATTTGATTTCATTTGATTAGACATACTGTAGGAAAACTGGGAAAAAGACAGAGAAGGGCAATGCTATCTCACATTGTTGTTAAATTAGCTCTTGCAAGTGGGAGATAGCATGTGACCAATTGACCAGAGTTGCGGGCTTGGCCCCACGCAGTCTGGGAGTGGATATTTCCAGCTGTGCAATGTCCAAGTATATAAACAACTAACATCTGCAAAGTGCAATACCGGGTTCAAGCCAACTCCATAGAATAGTTTTTGTGCCTGCTGTTAATGCAGCCATAACAATCTGCCTCTCTTGATAAGACAACGAAATGCTAGGGCTACCACCCAGGAGGAGGAGGGATGGGTAAGTAGGTAGGTTCCTGCCAATAATACCATTTAAAACACTAATAACATGGACTCAAGGAGACTTCACCAGTACACAGCTCCAAAACATATGCATATAATTGCCCAGCTGAGATTGGTTACATTTGTTACATGAATCACGATCCACAATTTTCATTTTGAACCTTTGCTCTGGGGTTTAACCCTCCTGTTGTGTTCGTTTCATGTTAATGAATCCTGTGTTCCCGGTACAAAATGACCGCCCCATTATAGCTGATTTTAAATCCATAATAATACAACAAATATCACCAAATGTTGTGTTAAGTTATTGTGAATATTACAAGTGTTCAACTTCTATTTGCTATTCATGGCCTGTAGGCCTCATTGACCGTAGCTCAAACAACTCATTTTTGAGTAAAAAAGCATAATGTATGGATTATTTTGACTATAACAAATACTCAGATAAAACATATTGTGCTATTTATCACAGACTACTTTGTGTCAAAGTTTAACAAGGACTCTTTCCTCCTCACCAGTGTCATGATCAAAGATATGATCAAGAGCCTCACATATAGTATATCGTTTGGTCATTGTGCTGCCACAGAAGGAATTGTGAGCAAGGCCTCAAAAAAGCTTTATATACCAGAGCTGCGAGAAATGTTCTATATATTATTGAAACAATGTTGCGATTGTTTGTGAGAATGCCAACAGGTGTGGTTCCCATGGGGGAAAGATTCTACTGGGGAAAGGTTCCCGTGGGGGTTGCCATGGAAGCCAAGAAGGGGAGTGAGATGTGTGTGTGCTCAAACACACATGCATGTGGGGGTCTGGGAGAGGAAGTGTGTCCATCTGATGAATGGGCATGTGCCTGAACTCAATTTTATACACTAATTGTAGTCTCACCCATTCATTTCTAATGACTGGTCATTTTTGAACGGGAACACCACAGGTGTACAAAAGTTAAATAAAACACCCAAAATGTTGTGAAAATCATCAAAACATATTTTGTGTGTTCAGGTGCCCTGTGTGGACAAAGTCATGGAACCTGATAGACAATCAGATTAAATGAACTACATTTTTCAGAAAGACAACTTGTAAATCGGTACATTTTCGACCGGAACATAATAAATCCTTTGAGCATTTGAAATGAATAAGTTGATGGGCAATACTCTTAGAAGAGGCAAAAATATTTCCCCATATTGTCTTCCAATTAGATTAAAATGCTGCACTTTGTAGGTCCTTCACCCAGATCTCCATAACAGGTAGATGTTTTATGTTATGAGTCACTAGCCTATCATATAGTGAGGACACCATTCAGGCTTACCCTGGACATGAAAGTGGTTTCAATAAAGAGTGGGAGCTTGGTTTGGCGTCCTATTGTACACCGTAGGCTTTCAACGCTGTAAACGAATGTAAAGGGCATAGAGCCAGATAAAATAAAATGTTATTTCAAATAGGCGATAACTCATGAAAATTATAAGTTGTGCCCAGATAATTATTGATTTGGTACCAAACAGTCAATTAATTACAGTTGTTCACAATGACATTTCTCACAAAGATATCTATGTCCTTAAAGAATGAAGTTGGGAGAGGAAAACAGGAAATTAATATGGGGGAGGACATTCATTTTAATAACCAAAATTCTCCCATAAAGAGTAACGTGAAGTGGAGACCATCTACTTACATATTTTCTTTTGCAACAAAATTCTCATTTACCATGAGTTGCAAATTAAATCAAATATGAATGCCCAGGTATGTAAATCCCTTATTTCCTGAAGTGATGCGTAAAGAGGGTAAAGTAAGTTGTTTAGCTGTGGGGTTTAAAGGCATTAAGATAGACCTGGACCAGCTAATTTTGTATCCAGAGAAAGAACCAAATTCTTTAAAGAGGTCAGGTACAGTTTATGTGGTATAGAATTAGAGACATCAAAAAAATACAGTAAGATGTAATCAGCATACAGGGAGATATGGTGGACTGGAGGACAACCCTGCCTTTGTACAGTGGCAAGAAAAAGTATGTGAACCCTTTGGAAATACCTGGATTTCAGCATTAATTGGTCATCAAATTTGATCTGATCTTCATCTAGGTCACAACAATAGACAAACACAGTGTGCTTAAACTAATAACACACAAACAATTATACGTTTTCATCTCTTTATTGAACACCGTGTAAACATTCACAGTGCAGGGTGGAAAAAGTATGTGAACCCTTGGATTTAATAACTGGTTGACCCTCCTTTGGCAGCAATAACCTCAACCAAACATTTTCTGTAGTTGCAGAGCAGACCTGCACAACGGTCAGGAGGAATTTTGGACCATTCCTCTTTACAAAATAGTTTCAGTTCAGCAATATTCTTGGGATCTCTGGTGTGAACTGCTCCCTTGAGGTCATGCCACAACATCTCAATTGGGTTGAGGTCATGACTCACTGGGCCACTCCAGAAGGCGTATTTTCTTCTGTTGAAGCCATTCTGTTGATGATTTACTTCTGTGTTTTGGGTCATTGTCTTGTTGCATCACCCAACTTCTGTTGAGCTTCAATTGGCGGACATGTCAACTGTAGTTTCATTTGTCCACAGAATATTTTGCCAGTAGAGCTTTGGAACATCCAGGTGCACTTTTGCAAACTTCAGACGTGCAACAATGTTTTTCTTGGACAGCAGTTTCTTCTTCCGTGGTGTCCTCCCATGAACACCATTCTTGTTGAGTGGTTTGCGTGTTCTAGACTCGTCAACAGAGATGTTAGCATGTTCCAGAGATTTCTGTACGTCTTAGCTGACACTCTAGGATTCATCTTAACCTCATTGAGCATTTTGCGCTGCGCTCTTGCAGTCATCTTTGCAGGACGCCCACTCCTAGGGAGAGTAGCAACAGTACTGAAATTTCTCCATTTATAGACAATTTGTCTTACCATGGACTGATGAACATCAAGGCTTTTAGAGATACTTTTGTAAACTTTTCCAGCTTTATGCAAGTCAAAAATTCGTAATCTTAGGTCTTCTGAGATCTCTTTTGTTCGCGGCATGGTTCGCATCAGGCAACACTTCTCGTAAATAGCACACTCAAATTTGTGAGTGTTTTTTATAGGGAAAGGCTGCTCTAACCAATATCTCCGATCTCATCTCATCGATTGGACTCCAGGTTTGCTGACTCCTGACTCCAATTCGTTTTTGGTGAAGTCATTAGCCTAGGGGTTCACATACGTTATACCAACCTACACTGTGAATGTATAAATGATGCATTCAATATAGACAAGAAAAATGAAAGAGTTTGTGTGTTATTAGTGTAAGCAAACTGTTTGTCTATTGTTGTGACTTAGATGAAGATCAGATCAAATTTGATAACCAATTTATGCAGAAATCCAGGTCATTCCAAAGGGTTCACATTCTTTTTCTTGCCACTGTAGATCTTTGTAGGACAAACTCTGTGGCAGCGGAATGGCCAGTTTGGACATGGCAGTGGAACCGGTATATAGGGTGCGGACCATACTAATAGATGATGACCCGAAGCCAACATTTTCCAAAACAGACCATAAATGCTCCAATTCCACATGGTAAAACTTTTTATTTTCAAATAATAAGAGGACTGCACAAGCCTGTGGTTGAGAGGCAGCATAGTCTATAACATATAGTCAATAGTCAATCCAAGATGGCATAGCGGTGCAGACGTGTTTGTCGTTGTCCCATGTAAATGTAGTCTTTTTTGTATAAATTTCAATATCTTTTCCATTTTTAAATTAAATATACAGTTGAAGTCAGAAGTTTACATACACTTAGGTTGGAGTCATTAAAACTCGTTTTTCAACCACTCCACAACTTTCTTGTTAACAAACTATAGTTTTGGCAAGTCGGTCAGGACATCTACTTTGTGCATGACACAAGTAATTTTTCCAACAATTGTTAACAGACAGATGATTTCACTTATAAATCACTGTATCACAATTCCAGTGGGTCAGAAGTGTACATACACTAAGTTGACTGTGCCTTAAAACAGCTTGGAAAATTCCAGAAAATGAGGTCATGGCTTTAGAAGCTTCTGATAGGCTAGTTGACATCATTTGAGTCAATTGGAGGTGTACCTGTGGATGTATTTCAAGGCCTACCTTCAAACTCAGTGCCTCTTTGCTTGACATCATGGGAAAATCAGCCAAGACCTCAGACATTTTTTTGTAGACCTCCACAAGGCTGGTTCTTCCTTGTGAGCAATTTCCAAATGCCTGAAGGTACCACATTAATCTGTACAAACAATAGTACGCAAGTATAAACACCATGGGACCACGCAGCCGTCATACTGCTCAGGAAATAGACGTGTTCTGTCTCCTAGAGATGAACGTACTTTGGTGCGAAAAGTGCAAATCAATCCCAGAAAAACAGCAAAGGACTGTGTGAAGATGCTGGAGGAAACGGGTACAAAAGTATCTATATCCACAGTAAAACGAGTCCTATATCGACATAACCTGAAAGGCCACTCAGCAAGGAAGAAGCCACTGCTCCAAAACCTCAAATCAAATCAAATTGTATTTGTCAGATACACATGGTTAGCAGATGTTAATGCGAGGGTAGCGAAATCCTTGTGCTTCTAGTTCCGACCATGCAGTAATATCTAACAAGTAATCTAACCTAACAATTTCACAAGAACTACCTTATACACACAAGTGTAAAGGAATGAATAAGGATATGTACATAAAAATACATGAATGAGTGATGGCCGAACGGCATAGGCAAGATGCAGTAGATGGTATAGAGTACAATATATACATATGAGATGAGTAGTGTAGGGTATGTAAACATTATATAAAGTGGCATTGTTTAAAGTGGCTAGTGATACATTTATTACATACATTTTTTCATTATTAAAGTGGCTAGAGTTGAGTCAGTATGTTGGCAGCAGCCACTCAATGTTAGTGATGGCTGTTTAACAGTCTGATGGCCTTGAGATAGAAGCTGTTTTTCAGTCTCTCGGTCCCCGCTTTGATGCACCTGTACTGACCTCACCTTCTGGATGATAGCGGGTTGAACAGGCAGTGGCAAGGGTGGTTGTTGTCCTTGATGATCCTTTTGGCCTTCCTGTGACATCGGGTGGCGTAGGTGTCCTGGAGGGCAGGTAGTTTGCCCCCGGTGATGCGTTGTGCAGACCTCACTACCCTCTGGAGAGCCTTACGGTTGTGGGCGGAGCAGTTGCCGTACGAGGCGGTGATACAGCCCGACAGGATGCTCTAGATTGTGCATCTGCAAAAGTTTGAGAGTATTTTTGGTGACAAGCCAAAAAAAATTCAGCCTCCTGAGGTTGAAGAGGTGCTGCTGCGCATTCTTCACCACGCTGTCTCTGTGGGTGGACCATTTCAGTTTGTCCGTGATGTGTATGCCGAGGAACTTAAAAACTTTCCACCTTCTCCACTACTGTCCCGTCGATGTGGATAGGGGGCTGCTCCCTCTGCTGTTTTCTGAAGCCCACGATCATCTCCTTTGTTTTGTTGACATTGAGTGTGAGGTTATTTAACTGACACCACACTCCGAGGGCCCCCACTGTAGTGTCGTCTGCAAACTTGATGATTGAGTTGGAGGCGTGCATGGCCACGCAGTCATGGGTGAACAGGGGGTACAGGAGAGGGCTGAGAACGCACCCTTGTGGGGCCCCAGTGTTGAGGATCAGCGGGGTGGAGATGTTGTTACCTACCCTCACCACCTGGGGGCAGCCCTTCGGGAAGTCCAGGACCCAGTTGCACAGGGCGGGGTCGAGACACAGGGTCTCGAGCTTAATGACGAGTTTGGAAGGGTACTATGGTGTTAAATGCTGAGCTGTAGTCGATGAACAGCATTCGCACATAGGTATTCCTCTTGTCCAGATGGGTTAGGGCAGTGTGCAGTGTGATTGTGTCGTCTGTTGGCCCTATTGGGGCGGTAAGCAAATTGGAGTGGGTCTAGGGTTTTTGGTAGGGTGGAGGTGATATGGTCGTAGACTAGTCTCTCAAAGCACTTCATGAAGATAGAAGTGAGTGCTACAGGGCGGTAGTCATTTAGCTCAGTTACCTTAGCTTTCTTGGGAACAGGAACAATTGTGGCCCTCTTGAAGCATGTGGGAACAGCAGACTGGGATAAGGATTGATTGAATATGTCCATAAACACACCAGCAAACTGGTCTGCGCATGCTCGGAGGACGCGGCCGGGGATGCCATCTGGGCCTGCAGCCTTGCGAGGGTTAACACGTTTAAATGTTTTACTCACGTTGGCTGCAGTGAAGGAGAGCCCACAGGTTTTGGTAGCGGGCCATGTCAGTGGCACTGTATTGTCCTCAAAGCGAGCAAAGTTGTTTAGTTTGTCTGGGAGCAAGACATCGTGGTCTGCGACGGGGCTGTTTTTTTTTGTAGTCCGTGACTGACTGTAGACCCTGCCACATACCTCTCGTGTCTGAGCCGTTGAATTGCGACTCTGCTTTGTCTCTATACTGATGCTTAGCTTGTTTGATTGCCTTGCGGAGGGAATAGCTAGACTGTTTGTATTCGGTCATGTTTCCGGTCACCTTGCCCTGATTAAAAGCAGTGGTTCGTGCTTTCAGTTTGCGCGAATGCTGCCATCAATCCACGGTTTCTGGTTGGGGAATGTTTTAATAGTCGCTGTGGGTACAACATCACCGATGCACTTGCTAATTAACTCGATCACCGAATCAGCGTATTCATCAATGTTGTTTGACGCTATGCGGAACATTTCCCAGTCCACGTGATCGAAGCAATATTGAAGCGTGTAATCCGATTGGTCGGACCAGCGTTGAACAAACCTGAGCAGGGGTGCCTCCTGTTTTAGTTTCTGTCTATAGGCTGGGAGCAACAAAATGGAGTCGTGGTCAGCTTTCCCGAAAGGAGGGCGGGGGACGGATTTACATGCATCGCGGAAGTTAGAATAACAATGATCCAGGGTTTTGTCAGCCCAATCAATATGCTGGTAAAATTTAGGGACCCTTGTTTTCAGATTAGCCTTGTTAAAATCCCCAGCTATAATAAATGCACCCTCAGGATATGTGGTTTCCAGTTTACATAGACTCAAATTAAGATCTTTCAGGGCCGTTGATGTGTCTGCTTGCGGGGTAATATATACGACTGTGATTATGATCGAAGAGAATTCTCTTGGTAGATAATGCGGTCGGCATTTGATTGTAAAGAATTCTAAGTCAGGTGAACAAAAGGACTCAAGTTCCTGTATGTTGTTATGATCACACCACGTCTTGTTAATCATAAGGCATACACCCCCGCCCTTCTTCTTACCAGAGAGATGCTTGTTTTTCTCGGCGCGATGCATGAAGAAACCAGGTGGCTGTACCGACTCCGATAGCGTGTCTCGAGTGAGCCATGTTTCCGTGAAACAAAGAACGTTACAGTCTCTGACGTCTCTCTGGAAGGCAACCCTTGCTCGGATTTTGTCTACCTTGTTGTCAAGAGACTGGACATTGGAAAGTAGTATGCTCGGGAGCGGTGCGCGATGTGCCCGTCTACGGAGCCTGACCAGAAGACCGCTCCGTCTGCCCCTTCTGCGGCGCCGTTGTTTTGGGACGCCGGCGGGATCCGATCCATTGCCCTGGTTGATGGACCAAACAGCGGATTCAGTTCGGGAACGTCGTACTCCTGGTCGTAATGTTGGTGAATTGACAGCTGCCTCTGATTTGGAACCATACCAGGCCAAACACATAGAAAAGGACAACATAGAACAAAACATAGAATGCCCACTTCAACTCACGCCCTGACCACACCAAAATAGAGACATAAAAAGGATCTCTAAAGTCAGGGCGTGACAGCAATGCTACCAAATACTAATTGAGTGTATGTAAACTTCTGACCCACTGGGAATGTGAAGAAAGAAATAAAAGCTGAAATAAATAATAATAATAAATAATAAAATAATAAATAAATAATAAATAAAGACATTTCACATTCTTAAAATAAAGTGGTGATCCTAACTGACCTAAGACAGAGATTTTTTACTAGGATAAAATGTCAGGAATTGTGAAAACTGAGTTTAAATGTATTTGGCTAAGGATTATGTCAACTTCCGACTTCAACTTTACCTTCCTGCAACCCGCCTCACCCAATGTGATACGGATCTGCTATTTTTAGACCTTACAGCTAGAACCTCCATCAGAAGCTTGCCATCAGATTCTAACCAGCTAATTAGCTACTAGCTATTTAGTCATTGTTAGCCACTGCTAGCGGCCTTTACCTCTAGCTCAGACACCAACTTATTTTACCCTGGATAATACCCGCCAGTCTGCACAGCGCAATAT
The DNA here is from genome assembly GCF_016432855.1 of Salvelinus namaycush. Lineage (NCBI taxonomy): Eukaryota > Metazoa > Chordata > Actinopteri > Salmoniformes > Salmonidae > Salvelinus > Salvelinus namaycush. Next base: position 12,220,144 of record NC_052311.1, on the reverse strand, counting down.
CAACCCTGAGCATATCAGACTGCTTTTCTCCACCATTACTCCAGATTACTCCATTACTGAACCATTACTCCAGATCATCGCAGCTAGCTAGCTGCTACCGAGTGGCCCAGTTCCGAAGCTAACAGTTGAGCCAGGCCCATCTCCCGGCCTGCTCAGTGGACCCTATTATCACTCGGCTACACAGCTGATGCCTCCCGGACTCTTCACTAACACGGCTAGAAGCCACTACATTCCTGCCATAAGCTCTGGACCTTTGCACCCCAGTATCTCTACTTGCACATTCATCTTCTGCACATCTATCACTCCAGTGTTTAATTGCTAAATTGTAATTATTTCGCCACTATGGCCTATTTATTGCCTTACCTCCCTTATCTTACCTCATTTGCACACACTATATATAAACTTATTTAGTCTATTGTGTTATTGACTGTATGTTTGTTTATTCCATGTGTAACTCTGTGTTGTTGTTTGTGTCGCACTGCTTTTGTTTATCTTGGCCAGGTCGCAGATGTAAATGAGAACTTGTTCTCAACTGGTCTAACCGGTTAAATAAAGGTGAAAAAAAATAAAATCGGATCATCGAAAATAGCTAGCTGCTACCGAGTGAAGACGCTTCTGCTAGCCCCGGCCGGCTAACTTTATCAACGCTGTGTCTCCCGCTTGCTAGCTTAGTAATGACTTCCCTGTTTCATCTATTGCTGTTCACTGGACCCAATGATCACCTGGCAACATAGCTGATGCCTGCTGGACTGTTAATCATTTTGTTTATTTTGTTTATCTGTCGGCCCCAGCCTCAATCTCAGGCCCTGTGTGTAGTGAACTGACCCTCTCTACCAATTCATCGCCATTTTACCTGTTGTCGTTGTCTTAGCTGATTAGCTGTTGCTGTCTTACCAGTTGTTGTTTTAGCTAGCTCTCCCAATCAATACCTGTGACTGCTTTATGCCTCGCTTTATGTCTCTCTCTAATGTCAATATGCCTTGTATACTGTTGTTATCGTAGGGTAGTTATCATTGTTTTATTTTACTGCGGAGCTCCTAGCCCCACTCAACATGCCTCAGATACCTCTTTTGTCCCACCTCCCACACATGGGGTGTCCTCACCTAGCATTACTAGTGCCTCCAGAGATGCAATCTCTCTTATCGTCACTCAATGCCTAGGTTTACCTCCACTGTACCCTCCACTGTACCCTTCACCCTACCATACCCCTGTCTGTACATTATGCCCTGCATCTATTCTACCACGCCCAGAATTCTGCTCCTTTTATTCTCTGTCCCCAACACACTAGACAACCAGTTTTGATAGCATTTAGCCGTACCCTCATCCTACTCCTCCTCTGTTCCACGGGTGATGTAGAGGTTAACCCAGGCCCCATGTGTCCCCAGGAACTCTCATTTGTTGACTTCTGTAACCATAAAAGCCTTGGTTTCATGCATGTTAACATCAGAAGCCTCCTCCCTAAGTTTGTTTTAATCACTGCTTTAGCACACTCCGCCAACCCTGATGTCCTTGCCGTGTCTGAATCCCGGTTTAGGAAGGCCACCATAAATTCTGAGATTTCCATCCTAAACTACAACGTTTTCCGTCAAGATAGAACTGCCAAAGGGGGAGGAGTTGCAATCTACTGCAGAGATAGCCTGCAAAGTTCTGTCATACTTTCCAGGTCTATGCCCAAACAGTTTGAGCTTCTAATTAAAAAAATTAATCTCTCCAGGAATATGTATCTCACTGCTGCCGCCTGTTATAGACCCCCCTCAGCTCCCAGCTGTGCCCTGGATACCATATGTGAATTGATTGCCTCCCATCTATCTTCAGAGTTTGTTCTGTTAGCTGACCTAAACTGGGATATGCTTAACACCCCGGCAGTCCTACAATCTAAGCTAGATTCCCTCAATCTCACACAAATTATCAAGGAACCTACTAGGTACAACCCTAACTCCGTAAACATGGGCACCCTCCTAGATATTATCCTGACCAACTTGCCCTCCAAATACACCTCTGCTGTCTTCAATCAGGATCTCAGCAATCACTGCCTAATTGCCTGCATCCGTTATGGGTCCACGGTCAAACGACCACACCTCATCACTGTCAATCGCTCCCTAAAACACTTCCTGTCTAATCGACCTGGCCCGGGTATCCTGGAAGGATATTGACCTCATCCCATCAGTAGAGGATGCCTGGTTGTTCTTTAAAAGTAATTTCCTCACCATCTTAAAAAAGCATGCCCCTTACAAAAAAGGTAGAACTAAGAACAGATATAGCCCTTGGTTCACTCCAGACCTGACTGCCCCCGACCAGCACAAAATCATTCTGTGGCGTACTGCACAAGCATCGAATAGTCCCCGTGATAAGCAACTTTCAGGGAAGTCAGGAACCAATACACACAGTGAGTTAGGTAAGCAAAGGCTAGCTTTTCAAACAGAAATTTGCATCCTGTAGCTCTACTTCAAAAAGTTCTGGGACACTGTAAAGTCCATGGAGAATAAGAGCACATCCTCCCAGCTGCACTGAGGCTAGGAAACAGTGTCACCACCGATAAATCCACGATAATCAAGAATTTCAATAAGCATTTCTCTATGCCTGGCCATGCTTTCCTCCTGGCTACCACAACCCCGGCTAACAGCTCTGCACCCCTCGCAGCTGCTAGCCCAAGCCTCCCCAGCTTCTCCTTCACCCAAATCCAGATAGTAGATGTTCTGAAAGAACTGCAAAACCTGGACCAGGCAGATAGTTTCTAAAATGATCCGCCGCCATTGTTGCAAACCCAATTACTAGTCTGTTCAACCTCGCTTTCGTATCGTCCGAGATTCCTAAAGATTGGAAAGCTGCGGCGGACCTCCCATTCTTCAAAGGGAGACAATCTAGACCCAAACTGTTACAGACCTACGTATATCCAGCCTGCGTTGCCTTTCTAAAATCTAAAATCTAAAGTCTTTGAAAGCCAAGTTAACAAACAAATCAATGACCATTTCGAATCCCACAGTACCTTTTCCGCTGTGCAATCCGGTTTCCAAGCTGGTCACGGGTGCACCTCAGCCACGCTCAAAGTACTAAACAATATCATAACCTCCATTGATAAAAGACAGTACTGTGCAGCCGTCTTCACTGACCTGGCAAAAGGCTTTTGACTCTGTCAATCACTGTATACTTATCGGCAGACTCAACTGCCTTGGTTTCTCAAATGACTGCCTCACCTGGTTCACCAACTACTTATCAGATATAGTTCAGTGTTTCAAATCGGAGGGCCTGTTGTCCTGACCTCTGGCAGTCTCTATGGGGGTACCACAGGGTTCAATTCTCGGGCCGACTCTTTTCTCTGTATATATCAATGGTGTTGCTCTTGCTGCGGGCGATTCCTTGATCCACCTCTACGCAGACGACACCATTCTGTCTACATCTGGCTCTTTTTTGGACATTGTTAACACACCTCCAAACGAGCTTCAATGCCATACAACACTGCTTCCGTGGCCTCCAACTGCTCTTAAACACTAGTAAAACTAAATGCATGCTCTTCAAATGATAGCATCACTACTCTGGACAGTTCTGACTTAGAATATGTGGACAACTACAAATACTTAGGTGTCTGGCTAGACTGTAAACTCTCCTTCTAGACTCATATTAAGCATCTCCAATCCAATATTAAATCTAGAATCGGCTTCCTAATTCGCAACAAAGCCTCCTTCACTCGCTGCCAAAAATACCCTCGTAAAACTGACTATCCTACCGATCCTCGACTTCGGCAATGTCATTTACAAAATAGCCTCCAACACTCTACTCAGCAAACTGGATGCAGTCTATCACAGTGCCATCCGTTTTGTCACCAAAGCCCCATATACCATCTACCACCGCGACCTGTTTGCTCTCGTCGGCTGGCCCTCACTACATATACTTCGCCAGACCCACTGGCTCCAGGTCATCTAGTCTTTGCTAGGTAAAGCCCTGCCTTATCTCAGCTCACTGGTCACCATAACAACACCCACCAGTAGCTCGCTCTCCAGCAAGTATATCTCACTGGTCATCCCCAAAGCCAACAGCTCTTTTGGCTGCCTTTCCTTCCAGTTCTCTGCTGCCAATGACTGGAACGAATTGCAAAAATAGCTGAATTTGGAGACTTATATCTCCCTCACTAACTTTAAGCATCAGCTATCTGAGCAGCTTACCGATCGCTGCAGCTGTACATAGCCCATCTCTAAATAGCCCATCCAACTACCTACCTCTTCCCCATATTAATTTAAAAAACACTTTTTTTGCTTTTTTTGCACACCAGTATTTCTACTTGCACATCATCATCTGCACATCTATCACTCCAGTGTTCATTTGCTAAATTGTAATTACTTCGCTACTATGGCCTATATATTGCCTTACCTCCTCACTCCATTTGCACACACTCTTTATAGATTTTTCTATAGTGTTATTGACTGTACTTTTGTTTATCCCACGTGTAACTCTGTTGTTGTTTTTTGTCGCACTGCTTTGCTTTATCTTGGCCAGGTCGCAGTTGTAAATGATAACTTGTTCTCAACGGGCCTACCTGGTTAAATAAAGGTGAAAAAAAATAATTATATATATATATGTAATAGTACGTTGTCCGAGGCCCACCAACCCTTTATGAATCCTGATTGGTCAGGATTAACTTTTGATGATATGCAAGTTATAAGTCTTTTTGACAAGACTTTGCAACAAGTTTAAAATCGCAGTTCAAATTGATAAGGGCCTGTAGCTTTAACAATCAAGAGAATCCTTGCCACCTTTCAATAGCAAGGTTATACAGTAAGAACTGTTTTTTGGTCCTTATGGAATGGCCCATTTTCCAGCGAGTGGTTGATTGAGTTTAGTAATACAGATCCAACTAAATCCCCTACCATCCAACCCTGGAGACTTGGATTTTGACATTGAATCTAAGTCAGTCTTCAGATCTGCCCAAGGAAATGGGGGCATCTAATAGACTGACATGATTAATTAGATTTTTTTTATTTATTATTTAACCTTTATTTAGCTATGCAAGTCAGTTAAAAACTTATTTTTACAATGACAGCCTACGCTGGCCAAACCAAAGCCGAATGTGATACAGCCTGGAATCGAACCCAGGGTCTGTAGTGCTGTATCCAGCACAGATATGCAGTGCCTTAGACCACTGCACCACTCAGGAGCTGAAAGGAAAGGAAGTTTGAACGAATTTAAAAAGGACAACATCTTCCTAGAGTCTGGGAAACTCTAGGGTATATAGATTGGAATAAAAAGTAGTACATGTATGATTCATTTAGGAGGGAAGGGTACAGAGTTCAACTGTTGTTGAATGACCAATAGATGAAAAAAGTTCAGTTTGCTACAATTTCATTGCCAAGTGACTACTTGGTCTATCCTCATTAGGCTTCTAAACCTAGGGCTCTGTTCAAATTGTATTGCTGAAGCGTTACATATTGAATGATAGAAATGTAGAGGTGATTTCCAATGAGCCAACATATGCAGCGTTCACCGTAAATGTAGTCTCTGCCAACGCGGGAACATTGCCTTTAAATTACAATTGTGCTTCAATGCTGAACTTCCGCAATCAAGATTGAATATAGCCCCTACTCTTGGCAATGACAAAGTCAATGCTGAATAGTTGTTGATAACTATAAGTGCGTTATGCAACTATGGATACTTTCATTCAAAAGTTTGCCAAACTCAGATCACATAGATTGTCCATATCCACTGTATGGATTATCAGTAACATTTAGTAAGAGTAAGCCTCCAGCTCCCTTCTCAGTGTCTTTGTATGAAGTCATCTGTCAGTGTTTGTAGTGAAGCTGTGCACAATGCCGTCAGCATGTCACATTAGTATAAATGTTGCCAAATCAGCTCTTGATGTGGCCCTAGTGAAGCTAGGCTGACAAAGCTCCACCACTAATCCAGCGTTAGCAAGTTAGCGCTTCACTGGCTCCTCTCTCAGTTGGAGTAAATACCTGTTCGCACCTCCAAGGTAAGCGTACTCTAAGGTTTAGCGTCTACCTCTTAACACTTCATCCTAATTATTTCTGTCTTGCAGAA